>NW_027454769.1:0-60816 GCF_040206685.1 Ascaphus truei
GCGCGAGGAGCGCCCGCGCGGCCTGATCACGTTACATAATGAGTCACAGCCACCACCAGAACGGTGCTGATCGTGCGGGGGGTCAGGGACCGCGTGGTCATCACCTACCCACACGAGCTGCACACGCTCAAGTCCAGCCGCTTCTACCTGCTCCTGCTGGGGACCTCATCAAATGGATCGGGGGAAGTCCCAGGGCCTGCTCTTCTTCCGGCAGGACCAGGCACACATCGACCTCTTTGTGTTCTTCTCCGTCTTCTTCAGCTGCTTCTTCCTCTTCCTCTCAGCCTGTGTCCTTCTCTGGAAGGTCAAGCATAGTGCGCTGGACGTGCGCAGGGAACAGAGGCGCCACCTGCAGGAGATGAGCAAGATGGCCAGCCGACCCTTTGCCAAGCTGACCGTCTACTTCCAGCCTGAGGTGGAGCTGATGGGGGTTGATCACCCTGCGGGGCAGGCGTTACCGCCCACTCCCGCACCACCACCATCACCACCATCATCATCATCACCCACCCACCGCACCAAGCCCCGGATCAAAGTCGTACGACCCCATCCACCCCCACAGCCCCCCATCCCTGCGCCACTACCGACCCATTCCTGTCCCAGCTGCTTGGGTACCCGTACTCCAGCTTTAGGGTAGGGCCCATTACGCTGGAGCCCACGGATGACGGCATGGCCGGAGTAGTCGACCTTGCTCTTGCAGCTGCCCGGAGGGGCGCAGGCCCCCAACAGAGCCTGCCTGGGGTCTGCACTGGTCACCCTGCGGCACAACCTGCAAGAGTACTGCGGTCCTAGCCATGTGGTCAGCAGCTCCAGGAAAGGCCTCCTCAGTCACGAGAACCTGACCAGCATGTCCCTGTGAGGGGGGGCATGGACTGACCTCAATATCTGGGAGGAGGACTGCCAGACTGACCAGCATGTCCCTGTGAGGGGGGGGGGCATGGACTGACCTCAATATCTGGGAGAAGGACTGCCAGACTGACCAGCATGTCCCTGTGAGGGGGGGGGGGCATGGACTGACCTCAATATCTGGGAGGAGGACTGCCAGACTGACCAGCATGTCCCTGTGAGGGGGCGGGGGGCATGGGCTGACCTCAATATCTGGGAGGAGGACTGCCAGACTGACCAGCATGTCCCTGTGAGGGGGCGGGGGCATGGGCTGACCTCAATATCTGGGAGGAGGACTGCCGGCTGACCCCCTATGGAAAGGGGCTGAAAGCCTAAGACTGCATGTGGGACGGGGCAAGACGCACCTTCTGTAGGGCAATAAACCTGTATATTTGGGTAGGAGGCAGAGACCCTCATAGAGATGTGTGGCCCCCCATGTGCTAGGGATGAGGGAAGAGGAGGGTATATGATCAGAGACCCTCCCCCTCTCCACGAGAGCGCAGACAGGACCCCGTATGTATGTAGCCACGCATGGGGAGGGATTTGTGGTAGAAGGGAATGACTGTTCTACACAGCGATGTGTCTGGAAAATAAATGTTCCACACGTGGCCTGAAAACTCTGCCGTGGAGTTATATGTGACGGTGGTGTTATTTATACATATGTGAGGGTGTGTTATTTATACATATGTGAGGGTGTGTTATTTATACATATGTGAGGGTGTACAGTAATAGTGTGTCCAGAGCTCTCGCAAACTCTCACAAGGTCTCTTCTTCACATGTACAGCGCTTCCAAAAACCTCACATGTCTCTTCTTCACATGTTCGGAGCTCCCCAAACCTGACAGGTCTCTTCTTCACATGTACAGAGCTTCCCAAACCTCACAGGTCTCTTCTTCACATGTACAAGAGCTCCCTCAAACCTCACAGGTCTCTTCTTCACATGTACAAAGTGTTGCAGAGTACATGCAACTAAACACGCGGGTTCTTTGAATAAGGCTTATTAATTTTAGCCTTAAAACATACAGCACACCAAAAACAAATACATTCTCATCAGCAAACAAAAGAAAAATAGTTTCTCTTTAGCAGACAGAGCAAAAATAAGGCAACTACTCTTTTGCATGCAGGAGCCAGACAGTTCATAAACCATGTACTTTGCAAACAGACCTTGTATCAGTAATCTCTTCAGTAACTCACTCCTGTCTCCTGAGCAGCTAGCTGCATGTGTGCACATCCTGGGTTTTTTAACACACCTTGATTAGGCAGCTGGGATTCAACTAATTACCATGAGCTTCCCAGCTGAAGTTAACCTCATCACTGCTGCACTGCAGACTAAACATATGTCTGCCAGGCATATAGCTGGTGGCTTTTATTCACCCTGTCACAAGAGCTTTCCAAACCTCACATGTACAGAGCTCCCCAAACCTCACAGGGCTCTTCTTCACATGTACAGAGCTTCCCAAACCTCACAGGTCTCTTCTTCACATGTACAGAGCTCCCCAAACCTCACAGGTCTCTTCTTCACATGTACAGAGTGTTGCAGAGTACATGCAACTAAACACGCGGGTTCTTTGAATAAGGCTTATTAATTTTAGCCTTAAAACATACAGCACACCAAAAACAAATACATTCTCATCAGCAAACAAAAGAAAAATAGCTTTTTTTAGCAGGCAGAGCAAAATAGTTTCTCTTTAGCAGACAGAGCAAAAAAGAAGGTTCTCTTTAGCAGACAGAGCAAAATAAGGTTCTCTTTAGCAGACAGAGCAAAAATAAGGCAGCTACTCTTTTGCATGCAGGGGACAGACAGTTCATGAACCATGTACTTTGCAAACAGACCTTGCATCAGTAATCTCTTCAGTAACTCACTCCTGTCTCCTGACCAGCTAGCCTGCATGTGTGCACATCCTGGGGTTTTTAACACACCTTGATTAGGCAGCTGGGATTCAACTAATTGCCATGAGCTTCCCAGCTGAAGGTAACCTCATCACTGCTGCACTGCAGACTAAACATATGTCTGCCAGGCATATAGCTGGTGGCGTTTATTCACCCTGTCACATTCCTCCCCTGTTAGTGTGTGGCTGGGGCTACGCACGGCTGAAGCCCGACCATCCACCCCTTCTCTAGAAAATAAATCAGCATTTGTGTTCTCTTTTCCCGGCCTGTGCTGAATCTCAAATGAGAAGGGTTGGAGGGCCATATACCACCTAGTTAACCTAGCATTGGAATCTTTCATACTATTTAACCACTTCAGTGGAGCATGGTCCGTCACCAGAGTAAAATGGACTCCTGCCAGGTAATGCCTCAAAGCCTCGATTGCCCACTTTACTGCGAGGCACTCCTCAATCACTGAGTAGTTTTTTTCCCCTCGGGAACAATTTCCTACTCAGGAAAGGATAGGGTGTTCAACTCCCTCAAACTGTTGTGACAACACTGCCCCTAGCCCTATCTCTGATGCATCTGTTTGCACTACAAAAGGGCTGTTGAAGTCTGGGCTTCTAAGGACGGGACCCTCTGATAGACACCTTTTTATGTCCTCAAAGGCTCTCTGACACTCCCTTGACCACACCACTTGTGTAGGGGCACACTTTTTTGTGAGGTCCGTTAAAGGGGCTGCTACTTCCGGTTAGTTGGGGATGAACCGCCGGTAGTATCCTGCTAAACCCAGCAGAGAGCGTACCTGCGTTTTTGTTTGGGGGGTCGGAACTTCTTTCAGGGCAACTACCTTGTCATCTAGTGGCCTTACTTTTCCACCTCCCACTGCATACCCTAAGTATTTGGTTTCCGCCTTACCCAAGGCACATTTCTTTTGGCTGTGAGCCCTGCCTCTCAGACATTTGAGGACCGATTTCAGCCTATTTAGGTGGGCCCGCCAGTGTTTACTATAAATGACAATGTCATCTAGGTAGGCTGCGGCATAAGTCCTATGGGGTCTCAGCACCTTATCCATCAGTCTCTGAAATGTGGATGGGGCTCCCTGCAGTCCAAATGGCATTGTCAAAAACTGGTATAAACCCATGGGAGTGGCAAAGGCTGTTTTGCACTTGGACTTTTCCTCTAAGGGTATTTGCCAGTATCCTTTTGTCAAGTCCAGCGTGGATATATATTCCGCGTTACCAAGGGCGTCAATTAATTCGTCCACCCTTGGCATCGGATATGCGTCAAACTTGGATACCGCATTGACCTTTCGGAGGTCCACACAAAATCTTACCTTCCCATCGGGTTTAGGGACCATAACTAGTGGACTACACCACTCACTGCATGATTCCTCAATCACTCCTAAGTGTAACATTTCTTGTACCTCATTCTCTACCAGGGCCCTACGACTTTCAGGCAACCTATAAGGACGGGAACGTACTTTTACCCCAGGTGCTGTCTCGATCGCATGTGAAATTAAGTTAGTTTGCCCTGGTAAATCAGAAAAAACATCATGGAATTGTGTAATTATTGCTAACAAGTCCCCTTTTTGTTCAGAGGACAACTGTTTACCCATTTGGATTTTATCTTCACCCACGATGTTCTCCCGTGGGGGCTGAAGACCCAAGTCCGTTTCCTCCTCCACCGGGTGGATGAAAAGAGACCGCTGCATATTCCAGGGTTTCAGCAAGTTCACATGGTAAATTTGTTTACCCTTCCTGGACCCTGGTTGAGCGATCTCGTAATCCACATCACCCATATGGCGGAGTACTTCGAATGGGCCCTGCCATTTGGCCAGGAGTTTACTCTCGCAACTGGGTAACAATCACATCACCTGATCTCCTGGGTGAAACACTCTCATGCGAGCATTCTGATTGTAATGTCTCTCCTGACTGTCCTGGGCTGATCTAAGATTCTCCCTAGCAAAATGGCCGACCACATTGAGGCGCTTCCTAAGGTCTAGTACATATTGCAGGGTATTCTTAGAAGGGGACAACTGTTCCTCCCGGGACTCCTTTAGGAGGTCTAGGATACCCCGGGGTTGGCGGCCATAGAGCAATTCAAATGGAGAGAATCCCGTGGAGGCCTGGGGAACTTCCCGCACTGCAAACAGCAGAAAAGGGAGAAGTTCATCCCAGGCTCTCTTCTCTGAATCTACAAATTTCCTCAGCATCCCTTTTAGAGTTCGGTTAAATCTTTCCACCAATCCGTCAGTCTGTGGATGGTAGACCAATGTCCGAACAGACTTGACCTCTAGTAATTTTAAGACATCCTGCATCAGTTTAGCCATGAAATTTGTACCTTGGTCTGTCAACATAACCTGGGGAAGTCCAACCCGTGAGAACAGTTCCAACAACTTGTTGGCTACTTGCTTCGCCGTTGCTGTTCTCACGGGGAACGCCTCAGGATATCTTGTCGCATAATCAACTATTGCAAGAATAAACCTGTGTCCTTTCGCAGAAGGTTCTAGAGGTCCTACCAAGTCTACCCCAATCCTCTCAAAGGGAACTGACACCAAGGGTAGAGGAACCAAAGGGGCTGGTTTTTGTCTCTTTGGACTAGTTAGCTGGCACTCCGGACATGCCGCACATAACTTAGCAATATCACTATGCATCCCTGGCCAATAGAATCGGGATGAAATACGGTCCAATGTTTTATCCCTGCCCAGGTGACCACTGTGACGATAGTGAGGGTTTGGCCCGGGATTAACGGGGTTACTCCCCAAGGGCCCCCCTCTAACCTCGCCAGGGAGACAAGGGGTTAACTGGGCTGAGGCCCAGAACTGTGACTTAACCCTTGTTAAATAACATGAAAATGCTTATTCCCCTGTGTAAATGATGTTGTTGCTGGATCAGGGTCTGCATAACCCACCCACTGGGACTTAAGGGGTTAATCTTATATGCAGTGCTGAATAAACAGTTACCTGAAAACTGGTAATTTGGTAATTGAGTAAGCCAGGACCCTGAGCCTTGGGGTACAGCCTCCGGGTCACCCCCCAAGTACACACATATTAAAAATATAACGTTGTCATAAGAGAAACATATATTTTTGATAAAGTGACTTTTTGTAGTTTTTGAAATACACAGGCAGAATGCTAATGGTGTGCTAATGTACAGGCAGAATGCCTGTCTTTATAATGCGTAAGGAACCAAATGGTGCCTCATATGAGTATTCACTGGAAGTGTATATCAACAGAGAGGTGTGATACATCGCCCTGATCAATACACTGGCGACAAACTTTATTCGAGCTTGGCTAGTCCCACGAATTCGGGTATACCCGGGTGTATTGAGGTTTGTGACTGTTTTCTGCCCGAGTGCATTGAGTTATTTTCCAAGCAGGGATTGAAGCATTTTATTCCCGCTGGCTGCAATACTGCACAGTATATATATATATACTGCATTACAATTCATGAATTTATGCCATCTGGTAGACACGCGAAGCATTGCAGCCTATTAAATCCTAATCATTATCATTTAACAGATCAGCCGCCCATCAGCCAGGCATGAACCCAGGCTGGGAAGGCAAATGCAACGGGGCTTGTTAGAGGTGAGGAGTGGCGCATTCCAGGTATCTGCCAGGTACATACCGGGTATTTGCTCGAATAAAGTGTGTCGGTGCAGTAGGTAACTGACCTAATTGGTTATGCGAAAAGCAAAAGCCCACTTCAAAAGGTTTATTGACGTGGCCAGTAGGATGCTAAATAGGATATCCTGCTAGGTTTGAGCCTGGCTTCCCAGGGGAATTGTTTATGCGGGAAGCAGGCAAAAGGAAGGGAAGGGTTTGTTATTCACACCTTCCAGCAAAAGGTATTCCCCAACAGGATATCAAAAGTGAGTAACTTTATTAAAAATAAGAATACTATGAGATGTCCTTGGCTGAACCGGCTAAGAATTACATAAGTGTATTGGCGAGAGTAAGCCGATCTTGGGAAGTCTAAACATTGAATATGTAACTGCTGCTAAATGCCAGATATTAATATCTCTATTAATGTTCATATTACAATGTAATGATGGGTCTCTCTACGAGCGTCAGGTGTCCCAGAATGCAGTAATATATCTCACCTGACTGTGTGTATTACGGAACGGAAGTTATGCAATGATTTGCAGTAAATATGAACTTTTGGTTAAGTCTGAGGAACCCCTGTGGTGATGAGCAGGAAAGGCTAGAATTTACAAACCTGATCATCAAAGACTATTGGGCTAATTGCTTATGCTTGGCCCAACGGACAAAAGGAATTAACCAGAGGAAGTGGGACTCTTCACACTGTCCGCCCTGCTTCAAAGGGTTTGTTGATGGGGGGGGGCTACCCCAAGCTGGAAGTCCCAAAATGAGCTTCAAAAGCTTCCAAGGGACATTTGGTAGCCGTCTCGGCACCTAAGGTTACAGATAGAGGGACAAACGGTTTATAAACTGCTGTCCACCCATATATCCTTTGTCTTCGTTTGCTGAATGATTTCCTGATTGCTGGATGAAACTGCCAGTTCAGATGGGACTGTTTTCATTATTTTCATCTTTTACGTAAGTGTCCATATTTTGCCTGTTATTGTATAATCTGTTGTGTTCACCTTTATCAAGGAATAAATTATATTTATCATATCTAAGTCTCGTCCCAGTTCAAACCCAGGTATATATATATATTTATATATATAGTTTTTGGTGTACAATTACAGCCTGTCGCAAGCTACCGTGACAACCACACCAAGGGACAGTATGGGCTAGAGTGAACACAGATTTAACAAACGCCTTGGGAACCAATATCTGTCTGGTGACCTCCCCTGTTTGTGTCTGCCTATTCACCCTATACAGGATATCATTTGATAGCTCAAAATGGGGGAATACTATCACCCCCTGTGCATTCACAATTTGCTCATCGATTTTTACCACCTTGTCATACTGTCTAGCAAGGACTGGGTCTTCCCTTTGCTTCTGGCGAAAATCAGGGAGGTATAAGTCTGGTAAATCTCCAGGGCCCATATCCCCCTCCCTCTGGCCATCCCCAGTCATCACTTGTGACTTCTGGCTATTAGAATGGTCACCTTGAGACCCAGATCTCTGCAACCAGTCCTGTTTGTCAGAGCGTCTTTGCTTCCGAGTCTTTTGAACCCGGTGTCTACTGGGAAAAAGGTCTGCCGAGAAGAGAAACAGTTTGCCAGGGTTCTCCTGAGCCATAGAATAAGACTCCTCGTGAGAGACTGGAGCCATTAGGTCCGAAAAGAAAGGCCAGTCTCGGTTGAGCACAACGGGGGCAGGGAGCCAAGGAGCGACTCCTACTTCGAGGTAGGCCTCCTGGCCTTTTACCTGTAGCCGGATTTTGGCCGTCGGATACCGCTTTACATCGCCGTGTATACAGTACATTCTATACTCCATGGGGAGTCAAAAGAACACACGTTAGGTGGTAACAGTTCCTGGAAGATCAGAGTTTTCCCAGAGCCCGAATCTACAAGGGCCTGGACGGTTTAATCCCCAACCTGGGCTGGAAGTAGCCAGGGCTTGTAACTTTCTCCAGTGAAGGCTGAGGCGACGTCCCTGCTGAAGGAACAATCCATCTGTGGACAGTCCACCTGCTGGTGGCCTTGTTCTCCGCAGGCGGAACATGGAGAGAGTTCCCTCGCAGGAGGGTGCCGCGGATAGCGCTCCGCTGGACCGGATACTGGAGACCAGGCATCTGGTGGGTCCTGTGGGCGACGTCCTCGGAAGTTCCTCTCATTTGGGGACCAGTCGACATCATGAAGGGGGTGAGTGTCTCGGCGGGGACCAGCATTTGGACTCCGCACTTGCTGGAATGACTGCTCCTTCACTTTTTCTCATTTGTGTGTGTGTGTGTGTGTGTGTGTGTGTGTGTGTGGCCCTTTAACTGCAGGGGCCTTTTGAAAATCCCACTTCTTACACCATATGTTGCAGAGTACATGCAACTAAACACACGGGTTCTTTGAATAAGGCTTACTTATTTTAGCCTTAAAACATACAGCACACCAAAAACAAATAACTTCTCATCAGCAAACAAAAGAAAAATAGCTTTTTTTAGCAGGCAGAGCAAAATAGTTTCTCTTTAGCAGACAGAGCAAAATAGTTTCTCTTTAGCAGACAGCGCAAAAAGAAGGTTCTCTTTAGCAGACAGAGCAAAATAAGGTTCTCTTTAGCAGACAGAGCAAAAATAAGGCAGCTACTCTTTTGCATGCAGGAGCCAGACCGTTCATAAACCATGTACTTTGCAAACAGACCTTGTATCAGTAATCTCTTCAGTAACTCACTCCTGTCTCCTGACCAGCTAGCTGCATGTGTGCACATCCTGGGGTTTTTAACACACCTTGATTAGGCAGCTGGGATTCAACTAATTACCATGAGCTTCCCAGCTGAAGGTAACCTCATCACTGTTGCACTGCAGACTAAACATGTCTGCCAGGCATATAGCTGGTGGCTTTTATTCACCCTGTCACAAGAGCTTTCCAAACCTCACAGGTCTCTTCTTCACATGTACAGAGCTCCCCAAACCTCACAGGTCTCTTCTTCACATGTACAGAGCTCCCCAACCCTCACAGGTCTCTTCTTCACATATACAGAGCTCCCCAAACCTCACAGGTTCTTTGTCTTGTTTTATAGTTCATATAACAGAACTCAGTACTTACATTGTATTGTATGTCTTTATTTATATAGCGCCATTAATGTACTTAGCGCTTCACAGTAGTAATACATGTGGTTATCAAATAAATAACAGATAATATAAATAACAGATCATGGGAATAAGTGCTTTAGACATAAACGTAACATTAAGGAAGAGGAGTCCCTGCCCCGAGGAGCTTACAGTCTAATTGGTAGGTAGGGAGAACGTACAGAGACAGAAGGAGGGAGTTCTGGTAAGTGCGTCTGCAGGGGGCCAAGCTTTATGTATCATGTGTTCAGAATATCCACAGTGCTATTCATATGCTTCTTTAAGCAAGTGTGTCTTAAGGTGGGTCTTAAAGGTGGATAGAGAGGGTGCTAGTCGGGTACTGAGGGGAAGGGCATTCCAGAGGTGTGGGGCAGTCAGTGAAAAAGGTTTAAGGCGGGAGAGGGCTTTAGATACAAGGGGGGTAGAAAGAAGACATCCTTGAGCAGAACGCAAGAGTCGGGATGGTGCATAGCGAGAAATTAGGGCTGAGATGTAAGGAGGGGCAGAAGAGTGTAAAGCTTTAAAAGTGAGGAGAAGAATGGAGTGTGAGATGCGGGATTTGATCGGAAGCCAGGAAAGGGATTTCATGAGGGGAGATGCTGAGACAGATCTCGGAAAGAGTAGAGTGATTCTGGCAGCAGCGTTTAGGATAGATTGTAGGGGAGACAGGTGAGAGGCAGGAAGGCCGGACAGCAGGAGGTTACAGTAATCAAGACGGGAGAGAATGAGGGCCTGAGTCAGAGTTTTAGCAGTCGAGCAACCGAGGAAAGGGCGTATCTTTGTTATATTGCGGAGGAAAAAGCAACAGGTTTTAGAAATGTTTTGAATGTGAGGGGCGAATGTGAGAGAGGAGTCGAGTGTGACCCCTAGGCAGCGTGCTAGGGCTACTGGGTGAATGATGGTAGTTCCAACAGCAATGTGGAAGGAGGTAGTAGGGCCAGGTTTGGGAAGAAGTATGAGGAGCTCTGTTTTAGCCATGTTGAGTTTAAGGCGACGGAGGGACATCCAGGATGATATAGCAGAGAGACATTCAGAAACTTTGGTTTGTACAGCAGGTGTAAGGTCGGGTGTTGAAAAGTATATTTGTGTGTCATCAGCATAGAGGTGATAATTAAACCCAAAAGATGTTATTAGGTCACCTAGAGAGAGTGTGTACAGAGAAATGAGAAGAGGTCCCAGGACAGAGCCCTGGGGTACCCCCACAGAGAGATCAATAGAGGAGGAGGTGTTAGCAGAAGAGACATTGAAAGTACGATGGGAGAGGTAGGATGAGATCCAGGATAGAGCTTTGTTCCGAATACCAAGAGTATGGAAAATATGAAGGAGAAGAGGGTGGTCCACGGTGTCAAATGCTGCAGAGAGGTCGAGTAATATGAGCAGAGTGTAATGACCTCTGTCTTTGGCAGCATGGAGGTCGTCAGTTATTTTAGTGAGGGCTGTTTCCGTGGAGTGAGCAGTGCGGAAGCCAGATTGTAGAGGGTCTAGCAGAGAATAGGTGTTGAGAAAATGGAGCAAGCGAGAGAATACAAGACGTTCAATGAGTTTTATAGGCAAAAGGCAGGAGGGAGACAGGTCGATAGTTAGAAAGACAGGTAGGGTCAAGCTTGCTGTTTTTGAGTAATGGTATGACTGTTGCATGTTTGAAGGAGGATGGAAAGGTTCCAGAGCAGAGGGAGGAGTTAAAAATGTGTGTGAGCGTAGGGATTATAGTAGGAGCAAGAGGTTTTAGGAGATGGGAGGGAATGGGGTCAAGAGGACAAGTGGTAGAGGGAGAAGAGGCGATCAACAGTGACACATCCTCCTGTGAGACAGTGGAAAAAGAGTCAAGGAAGGCAGGAGGAGAGTTAGGAAGAGGTGTAGGATGGGAGGAAGAAACAGAGGGGATGTTCTGCCGTATGGATTCCACCTTTTCCTTAAAATTGTCAGCAAAGTCCTGAGCGGAGATGGAGGAAGGAGAGGCAGCTGAGGGTGGTTTGAGTAGAGTATCAAAGACAGAGAATAGTCGGTGTGGGTTAGACTTGTGCATGTTGATTAGTGCAGAAAAGTAGGCTTGTTCAGCTTGCGAGAGGGCAGAGTTGAAACAGGATAGCATAAATTTGTAGTGAAGGAAGTCTGTGAGAGTGTGAGATTTCCTCCAGAGGCATTCAGAGGAACGAGTGGAGGAACGCAGCATATGCGTGTGGGAATTTAGCCAGGGTCTAGGGTTAGAAGGGCGAGGGCGGCAGAGAGAAAGCGGGGCATGTAGATCAAGAGACGAGGACAAGACAGAGTTGTAGTTCCTGACCAGGTTGTCGGGGTCTGTAGCAGAGCTGAGAGAGGAGAGGGAGGAGCGTAAAGTGGACTCAATGTCAGGTAAGTGAATAGAGCGCAGGTTTTTGCAGAACCGGGGGGTAGATGGAGGTGGAGAAGGGGAGAAGCGAGTTAGAATGAGATGAGATGATGGTCAGAGAGAGAAAAAGGGGAAATGGAGAAATCGGAGAGAGAGAAGTTCTTAGTGAAAACCAGGTCTAAGTAGTGGCAATCCTTGTGGGTGCTGGCTGCAGTCCACTGTTGAAGGCCAAAAGAAGAGGTTAGAGAAAGAAAGCGGGAAGCCCAAGGGAGAGAGGGGTCATCAATGTGGCAATTGAAGTCCCCAAGGAGAAGAACAGGGGAGTCTGAGGAGAGAAAGAAAGAGCCAGGATTCAAAGTGAGAGAGAAAGGCAGAAGGGGGATGAGTAGAGGTAGGTGGGCGATAGATGACCGCCACATGGACAGGGAGAGGAGAGAAAATCTGGATAGTGTGAGCCTCAAAGGAGGGAAAAGCAAGAGAGGGGGGAATAGGAAGGGTTCGGTAACGACAGAGAGGAGAGCAGGAGCCCCACGCCTCCACCCCTGCCATCAGGGCGCGGAGTGTGGAAGAAGGAAAGGCCACCATAGGAGGGCAGCTTCCAGAGCAGAGTCAGACTGAGTGAGCCAGGTCTCAGTTATAGCAAATAGAAGCAGAGAGCGAGAGAGAAAGAAGTCATGCACAGAGAGGAACTTGTTAGAAACGGAGCGAGCATTCCAAAGGGCACAGGAGAGAGGGAGAGAGGAGGGAGGGTGGCAGGGGATGGGTATGAGGTTGGAGGGGTTGACACCAGAAGGAGTAGAGGTTGCATGTGGCAGGCGAGGACGAGAGCAAGTAGAAATAAGGCAGGGACCAGGATTGGGAGTGATTTCCCCAGAAGCGAGGAGGAGAAGCATGGACAGAAAGAGAATGTGTGAGGATGATTTGTAGGGGTGTGTTTTAGTGCAGGGTGTATAACTGTGTGGTGTCAGAGGGCGCAGGTAAGAGAGGAGTTCATGTGAACTGAGAAGTGGTGAAGGAAGGAGAGATGGAGATATATGAATAGAGTTAGAGACATACTGAGGCTGGTAAAAAGAAGTGCATAATTTGAGAAGTGAAGTCACAGCAAATATAAATGGTAAAGGCAGCATCACAGCAGTAATGATGCAGTCTGGTATAGATGATATCCTCCTTTCCAGCGTAGTTCAAATGCAGGAATCAGGGCCTTTTGGGGGTGTCCACTTCCTCACTTCTTTTGAACTTCCTTTTAAACTTGAGTTGTTCAGTAGTCCTGCCACTTATTATGGGCCACATGGAGATGGGCTGCAGGCAGACTAGCTGTTCTGACTGGGTTTATATAGGCCTAAAAAGTCACCTGACAGTGTGGTTCTGTCTGCTTAATTAGCACATCTGAGGCACATTCAAACAAATGATTTTCTACACAGGGTGTTCCCTGCCTAGGTGGCAACACTTAATTTGATTAGGGGTAGACAGAAAACAGCATTCAAATATGGTTTTTACCTAGCATTGTCACTGACATATACTATATATTGTGCCAACAATAAGCCCCCGCTAAGCAACGTGATGTGCCAATGATAAGTCTCCGCTAAGCAACGTGATGTGCCAACGATAAGCCCCCGTTAAGCAACGTGATGTGCCAATGATAAGCCCCCGCTAAGCAACGTGATGTGCCAATGATAAGCCCCCGCTAAGCAACGTGATGTGCCAACGATAAGCCCCCGCTCAGCAACGTGATGTGCCAATGATAAGCCCCCGCTCAGCAACGTGATGTGCCAATGATAAGTCCCGCTAAGCAACGTGATGTGCCAATGATAAGCCCCCGCTAAGCAACGTGCTGTGCCAATGATAAGCCCCCGCTCAGCAACGTGATGTGCCAATGATAAGTCCCCGCTAAGCAACGTGATGTGCCAATGATAAGCCCCCGCTAAGCAACGTGCTGTGCCTATGATAAGCCCCCGCTAAGCAACGTGCTGTGCCAATGATAAGCCCCCGCTAAGCAATGTGATGTGTCAATGATAAGCCGCCGCTAACCAACGTGATGTGCCAATGATAAGCCCCCGCTAAGCAACGTGCTGTGCCAATGATAAGCCCCCGCTAAGCAACGTGCTGTGCCAATGATAAGCCCCCGCTAAGCAATGTGATGTGTCAATGATAAGCCGCCGCTAACCAACGTGATGTGCCAATGATAAGCCCCCGCTAAGCAACGTGCTGTGCCAATGATAAGCCCCCGCTAAGCAACGTGCTGTGCCAATGATAAGCCCCCGCTAAGCAATGTGATGTGTCAATGATAAGCCGCCGCTAACCAACGTGATGTGCCAACGATAAGCCCCCGCTAAGCAACGTGATGTGCCAATGATAAGCCCCCGCTAAGCAACGTGATGTGCCAATGATAAGCCCCCGCTAAGCAACGTGCTGTGCCAATGATAAGCCCCCGCTCAGCAACGTGATGTGCCAACGATAAGACCCCGCTAAGCAATGTGATGTGCCAATGATAAGCCCCCGCTAAGCAACGTGATGTGCCAATGATAAGCCCCCGCTCAGCAACGTGATGTGCCAATGATAAGCCCCCGCTAAGCAACGTGCTGTGCCAATGATAAGCCCCCGCTCAGCAACGTGATGTGCCAACGATAAGACCCCGCTAAGCAATGTGATGTGCCAATGATAAGCCCCCGCTAAGCAACGTGATGTGCCAATGATAAGCCCCCGCTAAGCAACGTGATGTGCCAATGATAAGCCCCCGCTAAGCAACGTGATGTGCCAATGACAAGCCCCCGCTCAGCAACGTGATGTGCCAATGATAAGCCCCCGCTCAGCAATGTGATGTGCCAACGATAAGCCCCCGCTAAGCAATGTGATGTGCCAACGATAAGCCCCCGCTAAGCAACGTGATGTGCCAATGATAAGTCCCCGCTAAGCAACGTTATGTGCCAATGATAAGCCCCTGCTAAGCAACGTGATGTGCCAATGATAAGCCCCGCTAAGCAACGTGATGTGCCAATGATAAGCCCCCGCTCAGCAACGTGATGTGCCAATGATAAGCCCCCGCTCAGCAACGTGCTGTGCCAATGATAAGCCCCCGCTAAGCAACGTGCTGTGCCAATGATAAGCCCCCGCTAAGCAACGTGATGTGCCAATGATAAGCCCCCACTAAGCAACGTGATGTGCCAATGATAAGCCCCCGCTCAGCAACATGATGTGCCAATGATAAGCCCCCGCTAAGCAACGTGATGTGCCAATGATAAGTCCCCGCTCAGCAACGTGATTTGCCAATGATAAGCCCCCGCTCAGCAACGTGATGTGCCAACGATAAGCCCACAGTCAGCAACGTGATGTGCCAACGATAAGCCCCCGCTAAGCAACGTGATGTGCCAATGATAAGCCCCCGGTCAGCAACGTGATGTGCCAACGATAAGCCCCCGCTAAGCAACGTGATGTGCCAATGATAAGCCCCCGCTAAGCAACGTGCTGTGCCAATGATAAGTCCCCGCTCAGCAACGTGATGTGCCAATGATAAGCCCCCGCTAAGCAACGTGATGTGCCAATGATAAGCCCCCGCTAAGCAACGTGATGTGCCAATGATAAGCCCCCGCTCAGCAACGTGATGTGCCAATGATAAGCCCCCGCTAAGCAACGTGATGTGCCAATGATAAGCCCCCGCTCAGCAACGTGATGTGCCAATGATAAGCCCCCGCTCAGCAACGTGATGTGCCAATGATAAGCCCCCGCTAAGCAACGTGATGTGCCAATGATAAGCCCCCGCTAAGCAACGTGATGTGCCAATGATAAGCCCCCGCTCAGCAACGTGCTGTGCCAATCATAAGCCCCCGCTAAGCAACGTGATGTTCCAACGATAAGCCCCCGCTAAGCAACGTGATGTGCCAATGATAAGCCCCCGCTAAGCAACGTGCTGTGCCAATGATAAGCCCCCGCTAAGCAACGTGCTGTGCCAATGATAAGCCCCCGCTAAGCAACGTGCTGTGCCAATGATAAGCCCCCGCTAAGCAACGTGATGTGCCAATGATAAGCCCCCGCTAAGCAACGTGATGTGCCAATGATAAGCCCCCGCTAAGCAACGTGATGTGCCAATGATAAGCCCCCGCTAAGCAACGTGATGTGCCAATGATAAGCCCCCGCTAAGCAACGTGATGTGCCAATGATAAGCCCCCGCTAAGCAACGTGCTGTGCCAATAATATGCCCCCGCTAAGCAACGTGCTGTGCCAATGATAAGCCCCCGCTAAGCAACGTGCTGTGCCAATGATAAGCCCCCGCTCAGCAACGTGATGTGCCAACGATAAGCCCCCGCTCAGCAACGTGCTGTGCCAATGATAAGCCCCCGCTAAGCAACGTGATGTGCCAAGGATAAGTCCCCGCTCAGCAATGTGATGTGCCAATGATAAGCCCCCGCTCAGCAACGTGCTGTGCCAATGATAAGCCCCCGCTAAGCAACGTGATGTGCCAATGATAAGCCCCCACTAAGCAACGTGATGTGCCAATGATAAGTCCCCGCTCAGCAATGTGATGTGCCAATGATAAGCCCCCGCTCAGCAACGTGCTGTGCCAATGATAAGCCCCCGCTAAGCAACGTGATGTGCCAATGATAAGCCCCCACTAAGCAACGTGATGTGCCAATGATAAGCCCCCGCTCAGCAACGTGCTGTGCCAATGATAAGCCCCCGCTAAGCAACGTGATGTGCCAATGATAAGCCCCCGCTAAGCAACGTGATGTGCCAAGGATAAGTCCCCGCTCAGCAATGTGATGTGCCAATGATAAGCCCCCGCTCAGCAACGTGCTGTGCCAATGATAAGCCCCCGCTAAGCAACGTGATGTGCCAATGATAAGCCCCCACTAAGCAACGTGATGTGCCAATGATAAGCCCCCGCTAAGCAACGTGATGTGCCAATGATAAGCCCCCGCTCAGCAACGTGCTGTGCGAATGATAAGCCCCCGCTAAGCAACGTGATGTGCCAATGATAAGCCCCCACTAAGCAACGTGATGTGCCAATGATAAGCCCCCGCTAAGCAACGTGATGTGCCAATGATAAGCACCCGCTAAGCAACGTGATGTGCCAATGATAAGCCCCCGCTCAGCAACGTGATGTGCCAATGATAAGCCCCCGCTCAGCAACGTGATGTGCCAATGATAAGCCCCCGCTCAGCAACGTGATGTGCCAATGATAAGCCCCCGCTAAGCAACGTGATGTGCCAATGATAAGCCCCCGCTAAGCAACGTGATGTGCCAACGATAAGCTCCCGCTAAGCAACGTGATGTGCCAATGATAAGCCCCCGCTCAGCAACGTGATGTGCCAATGATAAGCCCCCGCTAAGCAACGTGATGTGCCAATGATAATTCCCCGCTAAGCAACGTGCTGTGCCAATGATAAGCCCCCGCTAAGCAACGTGATGTTCCAACGATAAGCCCCCACTAAGCAACGTGCTGTGCCAATGATAAGCCCCCGCTAAGCAACGTGATGTTCCAACGATAAGCCCCCGCTCAGCAACGTGATGTGCCAATGATAAGCCCCCGCTCAGCAACGTGATGTGCCAATGATAAGCCCCCGCTAAGCAACGTAATGTGCCAATGATAAGCCCCCGCTAAGCAACGTGATGTACCAACGATAAGCTCACGCTAAGCAACGTGATGTGCCAATGATAAGCCCCCGCTCAGCAACGTGATGTGCCAATGATAAGCCCCCGCTAAGCAACGTGATGTGCCAATGATAAGCCCCCGCTAAGCAACGTGCTGTGCCAATGATAAGCCCCCGCTAAGCAACGTGATGTTCCAACGATAAGCCCCCGCTAAGCAACGTGCTGTGCCAATGATAAGCCCCCGCTCAGCAACGTGCTGTGCCAATGATAAGCCCCCGCTAAGCAACGTACTGTGCCAATGATAAGCCCCCGCTAAGCAACGTGCTGTGCCAATGATAAGCCCCCGCTAAGCAACGTGCTGTGCCAATGATAAGCCCCCGCTAAGCAACGTGCTGTGCCAATGATAAGCCCCCGCTAAGCAACGTGATGTTCCAACGATAAGCCCCCGCTCAGCAACGTGATGTGCCAATGATAAGCCCCCGCTCAGCAACGTGATGTGCCAATGATAAGCCCCCGCTAAGCAACGTGATGTGCCAATGATAAGCCCCCGCTCAGCAACGTGATGTGCCAATGATAAGCCCCCGCTCAGCAACGTGCTGTGCCAATGATAAGCCCCCGCTAAGCAACGTGCTGTGCCAATGATAAGCCCCCGCTAAGCAACGTGATGTGCCAATGATAAGCCCCCGCTCAGCAACGTGATGTGCCAATGATAAGCCCCCGCTAAGCAACGTGATGTGCCAATGATAAGTCCCCGCTCAGCAACGTGATGTGCCAATGATAAGCCCCCGCTCAGCAACGTGATGTGCCAACGATAAGCCCCCGGTCAGCAACGTGATGTGCCAACGATAAGCCCCCGCTAAGCAACGTGATGTGCCAATGATAAGCCCCCGGTCAGCAACGTGATGTGCCAATGATAAGCCCCCGCTAAGCAACGTGATGTGCCAATGATAAGCCCCCGCTAAGCAACATGCTGTGCCAATGATAAGCCCCCGCTAAGCAACGTGATGTTCCAACGATAAGCCCCCGCTAAGCAACGTGCTGTGCCAATGATAAGCCCCCGCTAAGCAACGTGCTGTGCCAATGATAAGCCCCCGCTAAGCAACGTGCTGTGCCAATGATAAGCCCCCGCTAAGCAACGTGATGTTCCAACGATAAGCCCCCGCTCAGCAACGTGATGTGCCAATGATAAGCCCCCGCTCAGCAACGTGATGTGCCAATGATAAGCCCCCGCTAAGCAACGTGATGTGCCAATGATAATCCCCCGCTAAGCAACGTGATGTGCCAACGATAAGCTCCCGCTAAGCAACGTGATGTGCCAATGATAAGCCCCCGCTCAGCAACGTGATGTGCCAATGATAAGCCCCCGCTAAGCAACGTGATGTGCCAATGATAAGCCCACGCTAAGCAACGTGCTGTGCCAATGATAAGCCCCCGCTAAGCAACGTGATGTGCCAATGATAAGCCCCCGCTAAGCAACGTGCTGTGCCAATGATAAGCCCCCGCTAAGCAACGTGCTGTGCCAATGATAAGCCCCCGCTAAGCAACGTGCTGTGCCAATGATAAGCCCCCGCTAAGCAACGTGCTGTGCCAATGATAAGCCCCCGCTAAGCAACGTGCTGTGCCAATGATAAGCCCCCGCTAAGCAACGTGATGTTCCAACGATAAGCCCCCGCTAAGCAACGTGCTGTGCCAATGATAAGCCCCCGCTAAGCAACGTGATGTACCAACGATAAGCCCCC
This sequence comes from Ascaphus truei, assembly GCF_040206685.1. Lineage (NCBI taxonomy): Eukaryota > Metazoa > Chordata > Amphibia > Anura > Ascaphidae > Ascaphus > Ascaphus truei. Next base: position 19,097 of record NW_027454769.1, read on the forward strand.
GCTCAGCAACGTGATGTGCCAATGATAAGCCCCCGCTCAGCAACGTGATGTGCCAATGATAAGCCCCCGCTAAGCAACGTGATGTGCCAATGATAAGCCCCCGCTAAGCAACGTGATGTGCCAACGATAAGCTCCCGCTAAGCAACGTGATGTGCCAATGATAAGCCCCCGCTCAGCAACGTGATGTGCCAATGATAAGCCCCCGCTAAGCAACGTGATGTGCCAATGATAAGCCCCCGCTAAGCAACGTGCTGTGCCAATGATAAGCCCCCGCTAAGCAACGTGATGTGCCAATGATAAGCCCCCGCTAAGCAACGTGCTGTGCCAATGATAAGTCCCCGCTCAGCAACGTGATGTGCCAATGATAAGCCCCAGCTAAGCAACGTGATGTGCCAATGATAAGCCCCCGCTAAGCAACGTGCTGTGCCAATGATAAGCCCCCGCTAAGCAACGTGCTGTGCCAATGATAAGCCCCCGCTAAGCAACGTGCTGTGCCAATGATAAGCCCCCGCTAAGCAACGTGCTGTGCCAATGATAAGCCCCCGCTAAGCAATGTGATGTTCCAACGATAAGCCCCCGCTAAGCAACGTGCTGTGCCAATGATAAGCCCAAGCAAAGCAACGTGATGTGCCAATGATAAGCCCCCGCTAAGCAACGTGCTGTGCCAATGATAAGCCCCCGCTAAGCAACGTGCTGTGCCAATGATAAGCCCCCGCTAAGCAACGTGCTGTGCCAATGATAAGCCCCCGCTAAGCAACGTGCTGTGCCAACGATAAGCCCCCGCTAAGCAACGTGATGTTCCAACGATAAGCCCCCGCTCAGCAACGTGATGTGCCAATGATAAGCCCCCGCTCAGCAACGTGATGTGCCAATGATAAGCCCCCGCTAAGCAACGTGATGTGCCAATGATAAGCCCCCGCTCAGCAACGTGATGTGCCAATGATAAGCCCCCACTCAGCAACGTGCTGTGCCAATGATAAGCCCCCGCTAAGCAACGTGCTGTGCCAATGATAAGCCCCCGCTAAGCAACGTGATGTGCCAATGATAAGCCCCCGCTCAGCAACGTGATGTGCCAATGATAAGCCCCCGCTAAGCAACGTGATGTGCCAATGATAAGTCCCCGCTCAGCAACGTGATGTGCCAATGATAAGCCCCCGCTCAGCAACGTGATGTGCCAACGATAAGCCCCCGGTCAGCAACGTGATGTGCCAACGATAAGCCCCCGCTAAGCAACGTGATGTGCCAATGATAAGCCCCCGGTCAGCAACGTGATGTGCCAATGATAAGCCCCCGCTAAGCAACGTGATGTGCCAATGATAAGCCCCCGCTAAGCAACGTGATGTGCCAATGATAAGCCCCCGCTAAGCAACATGCTGTGCCAATGATAAGCCCCCGCTAAGCAACGTGATGTTCCAACGATAAGCCCCCGCTAAGCAACGTGCTGTGCCAATGATAAGCCCCCGCTAAGCAACGTGATGTGCCAATGATAAGCCCCCGCTAAGCAACGTGCTGTGCCAATGATAAGCCCCCGCTAAGCAACGTGCTGTGCCAATGATAAGCCCCCGCTAAGCAACGTGCTGTGCCAATGATAAGCCCCCGCTAAGCAACGTGCTGTGCCAATGATAAGCCCCCGCTAAGCAACGTGCTGTGCCAATGATAAGCCCCCGCTAAGCAACGTGATGTTCCAACGATAAGCCCCCGCTAAGCAACGTGATGTGCCAATGATAAGCCCCCGCTAAGCAACGTGATGTGCCAACGATAAGCTCCCGCTAAGCAACGTGATGTGCCAATGATAAGCCCCCGCTCAGCAACGTGATGTGCCAATGATAAGCCCCCGCTAAGCAACGTGATGTGCCAATGATAAGCCCCCGCTAAGCAACGTGCTGTGCCAATGATAAGCCCCCGCTAAGCAACGTGATGTTCCAACGATAAGCCCCCACTAAGCAACGTGCTGTGCCAATGATAAGCCCCCGCTAAGCAACATGCTGTGCCAATGATAAGCCCCCGCTCAGCAACGTGATGTGCCAATGATAAGCCCCCGCTCAGCAACGTGATGTGCCAATGATAAGCCCCCGCTAAGCAACGTAATGTGCCAATGATAAGCCCCCGCTAAGCAACGTGCTGTGCCAATGATAAGCCCCCGCTAAGCAACGTGATGTGCCAATGATAAGCCCCCGCTCAGCAACGTGATGTGCCAATGATAAGCCCCCGCTAAGCAACGTGATGTGCCAATGATAAGCCCCCGCTCAGCAACGTGATGTGCCAATGATAAGCCCCCGCTAAGCAACGTAATGTGCCAATGATAAGCCCCCGCTAAGCAACGTGCTGTGCCAATGATAAGCCCCCGCTAAGCAACGTGATGTGCCAATGATAAGCCCCCGCTCAGCAACGTGATGTGCCAATGATAAGTCCCCGCTCAGCAACGTGATGTGCCAATGATAAGCCCCCGCTCAGCAACGTGATGTGCCAACGATAAGCCCCCGGTCAGCAACGTGATGTGCCAACGATAAGCCCCCGCTCAGCAACGTGATGTGCCAATGATAAGCCCCCGGTCAGCAACGTGATGTGCCAATGATAAGCCCCCGGTCAGCAACGTGATGTGCCAATGATAAGCCCCCGCTAAGCAACGTGATGTGCCAATGATAAGCCCCCGCTAAGCAACGTGATGTGCCAATGATAAGCCCCCGCTAAGCAACATGCTGTGCCAATGATAAGCCCCCGCTAAGCAACGTGATGTTCCAACGATAAGCCCCCGCTAAGCAACGTGCTGTGCCAATGATAAGCCCCCGCTAAGCAACGTGATGTGCCAATGATAAGCCCCCGCTAAGCAACGTGCTGTGCCAATGATAAGCCCCCGCTAAGCAACGTGCTGTGCCAATGATAAGCCCCCGCTAAGCAACGTGCTGTGCCAATGATAAGCCCCCGCTAAGCAACGTGCTGTGCCAATGATAAGCCCCCGCTAAGCAACGTGCTGTGCCAATGATAAGCCCCCGCTAAGCAACGTGATGTTCCAACGATAAGCCCCCGCTAAGCAACGTGCTGTGCCAATGATAAGCCCCCGCTAAGCAACGTGATGTTCCAACGATAAGCCCCCGCTCAGCAACGTGATGTGCCAATGATAAGCCCCCGCTCAGCAACGTGATGTGCCAATGATAAGCCCCCGCTAAGCAACGTGATGTGCCAATGATAATCCCCCGCTAAGCAACGTGATGTGCCAACGATAAGCTCCCGCTAAGCAACGTGATGTGCCAATGATAAGCCCCCGCTCAGCAACGTGATGTGCCAATGATAAGCCCCCGCTAAGCAACGTGATGTGCCAATGATAAGCCCCCGCTAAGCAACGTGCTGTGCCAATGATAAGCCCCCGCTAAGCAACGTGATGTGCCAATGATAAGCCCCCGCTAAGCAACGTGCTGTGCCAATGATAAGCCCCCGCTAAGCAACGTGCTGTGCCAATGATAAGCCCCCGCTAAGCAACGTGCTGTGCCAATGATAAGCCCCCGCTAAGCAACGTGCTGTGCCAATGATAAGCCCCCGCTAAGCAACGTGCTGTGCCAATGATAAGCCCCCGCTAAGCAACGTGATGTTCCAACGATAAGCCCCCGTTAAGCAACGTGCTGTGCCAATGATAAGCCCCCGCTAAGCAACGTGATGTACCAACGATAAGCCCCCGCTCAGCAACGTGATGTGCCAATGATAAGCCCCCGCTCAGCAACGTGATGTGCCAATGATAAGCCCCCGCTAAGCAACGTGATGTGCCAATGATAAGCCCCCGCTAAGCAACGTGATGTGCCAACGATAAGCTCCCGCTAAGCAACGTGATGTGCCAATGATAAGCCCCCGCTCAGCAACGTGATGTGCCAATGATAAGCCCCCGCTAAGCAACGTGATGTGCCAATGATAAGCCCCCGCTAAGCAACGTGCTGTGCCAATGATAAGCCCCCGCTAAGCAACGTGATGTGCCAATGATAAGCCCCCGCTAAGCAACGTGCTGTGCCAATGATAAGCCCCCGCTAAGCAACGTGCTGTGCCAATGATAAGCCCCCGCTAAGCAACGTGCTGTGCCAATGATAAGCCCCCGCTAAGCAACGTGCTGTGCCAATGATAAGCCCCCGCTAAGCAACGTGATGTGCCAATGATAAGCCCCCGCTAAGCAACGTGATGTGCCAATGATAAGCTCCCGCTAAGCAACGTGCTGTGCCAATGATAAGCCCCCGCTAAGCAACGTGATGTGCCAATGATAAGTCCCCGCTCAGCAACGTGATGTGCCAATGATAAGTCCCCGCTAAGCAACGTGATGTGCCAATGATAAGCCCCCGCTAAGCAACGTGATGTGCCAATGATAAGCCCCCGCTAAGCAACGTGATGTGCCAATGATAAGCCCCCGTAAAGCAACGTGATGTGCCAATGATAAGCCCCCGCTAAGCAACGTGATGTGCCAATGATAAGCCCCCGCTAAGCAACGTGATGTGCCAATGATAAGCCCCCGCTCAGCAACGTGATGTGCCAATGATAAGCCCCCGCTAAGCAACGTGATGTGCCAATGATAAGCCCCCACTAAGCAACGTGATGCGCCAATGATAAGCCCCCGCTCAGCAATGTGATGTGCCAACGATAAGCCCCCGCTAAGCAACGTGATGTGCCAATGATAAGTCCCCGCTCAGCAACGTGATGTGCCAATGATAAGCCCCCGGTCAGCAACGTGATGTGCCAACGATAAGCCCCCGCTAAGCAACGTGATGTGCCAATGATAAGCCCCCGCTAAGAACGTGCTGTGCCAATGATAAGTCCCCGCTCAGCAACGTGATGTGCCAATGATAAGCCCCCGCTAAGCAACGTGATGTGCCAATGATAAGCCCCCGCTAAGCAACGTGATGTGCCAATGATAAGCCCCCGCTCAGCAACGTGATGTGCCAATGATAAGCCCCCGCTAAGCAACGTGATGTGCCAATGATAAGCCCCCGCTCAGCAACGTGATGTGCCAATGATAAGCCCCCGCTAAGCAACGTGATGTGCCAATGATAAGCCCCCGCTCAGCAACGTGATGTGCCAATGATAAGCCCCCGCTTAGCAACGTGATGTGCCAATGATAAGCCCCCGCTAAGCAACGTGATGTGCCAATGATAAGCCCCCGCTCAGCAACGTGCTGTGCCAATGATAAGCCTCCGCTAAGCAACGTGATGTTCCAACGATAAGCCCCCGCTAAGCAACGTGATGTGCCAATGATAAGCCCCCGCTAAGCAACGTGCTGTGCCAACGATAAGCCCCCGCTAAGCAACGTGCTGTGCCAATGATAAGCCCCCGCTAAGCAACGTGCTGTGCCAATGATAAGCCCCCGCTAAGCAACGTGATGTGCCAATGATAAGCCCCCGCTAAGCAACGTGATGTGCCAATGATAAGCCCCCGCTAAGCAACGTGATGTGCCAATGATAAGCCCCCGCTAAGCAACGTGCTGTGCCAATAATATGCCCCCGCTAAGCAACGTGCTGTGCCAATGATAAGCCCCCGCTAAGCAACGTGCTGTGCCAATGATAAGCCCCCGCTCAGCAACGTGATGTGCCAACGATAAGCCCCCGCTCAGCAACGTGCTGTGCCAATGATAAGCCCCCGCTAAGCAACGTGATGTGCCAAGTATAAGTCCCCGCTCAGCAATGTGATGTGCCAATGATAAGCCCCCGCTAAGCAACGTGATGTGCCAATGATAAGCCCCCGCTAAGCAACGTGATGTGCCAATGATAAGCCCCCGCTAAGCAACGTGATGTGCCAATGATAAGCCCCCGCTCAGCAACGTGATGTGCCAATGATAAGCTCCCGCTCAGCAACGTGATGTGCCAATGATAAGCCCCCGCTCAGCAACGTGATGTGCCAATGATAAGCCCCCGCTAAGCAACGTGATGTGCCAATGATAAGCCCCCGCTAAGCAACGTGATGTGCCAATGATAAGCCCCCGCTAAGCAACGTGATGTGCCAATGATAAGCCCCCGCTAAGCAACGTGATGTGCCAATGATAAGCCCCCGCTCAGCAACGTGATGTGCCAACGATAAGCTCCCGCTAAGCAACGTGATGTGCCAATGATAAGCCCCCGCTCAGCAACGTGATGTGCCAATGATAAGCCCCCGCTAAGCAACGTGATGTGCCAATGATAAGCCCCCGCTAAGCAACGTGCTGTGCCAATGATAAGCCCCCGCTAAGCAACGTGATGTTCCAACGATAAGCCCCCACTAAGCAACGTGCTGTGCCAATGATAAGCCCCCGCTAAGCAACGTGATGTTCCAACGATAAGCCCCCGCTCAGCAACGTGATGTGCCAATGATAAGCCCCCGCTAAGCAACGTGCTGTGCCAATGATAAGCCCCCGCTAAGCAACGTGCTGTGCCAATGATAAGCCCCCGCTAAGCAACGTGCTGTGCCAATGATAAGCCCCCGCTAAGCAACGTGATGTTCCAACGATAAGCCACCGCTCAACAACGTGATGTGCCAATGATAAGCCCCCGCTCAGCAACGTGATGTGCCAATGATAAGCCCCCGCTAAGCAACGTGATGTGCCAATGATAAGCCCCCGCTCAGCAACGTGATGTGCCAATGATAAGCCCCCGCTCAGCAACGTGCTGTGCCAATGATAAGCCCCCGCTAAGCAACGTGCTGTGCCAATGATAAGCCCCCGCTAAGCAACGTGATGTGCCAATGATAAGCCCCCGCTCAGCAACGTGATGTGCCAATGATAAGCCCCCGCTAAGCAACGTGATGTGCCAATGATAAGTCCCCGCTCAGCAACGTGATGTGCCAATGATAAGCCCCCGCTCAGCAACGTGATGTGCCAACGATAAGCCCCCGGTCAGCAACGTGATGTGCCAACGATAAGCCCCCGGTCAGCAACGTGATGTGCCAATGATAAGCCCCCGCTAAGCAACGTGATGTGCCAATGATAAGCCCCCGCTAAGCAACGTGATGTGCCAATGATAAGCCCCCGCTAAGCAACGTGCTGTGCCAAAGATAAGCCCCCGCTAAGCAACGTGATGTTCCAACGATAAGCCCCCGCTAAGCAACGTGCTGTGCCAATGATAAGCCCCCGCTAAGCAACGTGATGTGCCAATGATAAGCCCCCGCTAAGCAACGTGCTGTGCCAATGATAAGCCCCCGCTAAGCAACGTGCTGTGCCAATGATAAGCCCCCGCTAAGCAACGTGCTGTGCCAATGATAAGCCCCCGCTAAGCAACGTGCTGTGCCAATGATAAGCCCCCGCTAAGCAACGTGCTGTGCCAATGATAAGCCCCCGCTAAGCAACGTGATGTTCCAACGATAAGCCCCCGCTAAGCAACGTGCTGTGCCAATGATAAGCCCCCGCTAAGCAACGTGATGTTCCAACGATAAGCCCCCGCTCAGCAACGTGATGTGCCAATGATAAGCCCCCGCTCAGCAACGTGATGTGCCAATGATAAGCCCCCGCTAAGCAACGTGATGTGCCAATGATAAGCCCCCGCTAAGCAACGTGATGTGCCAACGATAAGCTCCCGCTAAGCAACGTGATGTGCCAATGATAAGCCCCCGCTCAGCAACGTGATGTGCCAATGATAAGCCCCCGCTAAGCAACGTGATGTGCCAATGATAAGCCCCCGCTAAGCAACGTGCTGTGCCAATGATAAGCCCCCGCTAAGCAACGTGATGTGCCAATGATAAGCCCCCGCTAAGCAACGTGCTGTGCCAATGATAAGCCCCCGCTAAGCAACGTGCTGTGCCAATGATAAGCCCCCGCTAAGCAACGTGCTGTGCCAATGATAAGCCCCCGCTAAGCAACGTGCTGTGCCAATGATAAGCCCCCGCTAAGCAACGTGATGTGCCAATGATAAGCCCCCGCTAAGCAACGTGATGTGCCAATGATAAGCCCCCGCTAAGAAACGTGCTGTGCCAATGATAAGCCCCCGCTCAGCAACGTGATGTGCCAATGATAAGCCCCCGCTAAGCAACGTGATGTGCCAATGATAAGTCCCCGCTCAGCAACGTGATGTGCCAATGATAAGTCCCCGCTAAGCAACGTGATGTGCCAATGATAAGCCCCCGCTAAGCAACGTGATGTGCCAATGATAAGCCCCCGCTAAGCAACGTGATGTGCCAATGATAAGCCCCCGCTAAGCAACGTGATGTGCCAATGATAAGCCCCCGCTAAGCAACGTGATGTGCCAATGATAAGCCCCCGCTAAGCAACGTGATGTGCCAATGATAAGCCCCCGTAAAGCAACGTGATGTGCCAATGATAAGCCCCCGCTAAGCAACGTGATGTGCCAATGATAAGCCCCCGCTCAGCAACGTGATGTGCCAATGATAAGCCCCCGCTCAGCAACGTGATGTGCCAATGATAAGCCCCCGCTAAGCAACGTGATGTGCCAATGATAAGCCCCCGCTAAGCAACGTGATGTGCCAATGATAAGTCCCCGCTCAGCAACGTGATGTGCCAATGATAAGCCCCCGCTAAGCAACGTGATGTGCCAATGATAAGCCCCCGCTAAGCAACGTGATGTGCCAATGATAAGCCCCCGTAAAGCAACGTGATGTGCCAATGATAAGCCCCCGCTAAGCAACGTGATGTGCCAATGATAAGCCCCCGCTAAGCAACGTGCTGTGCCAATGATAAGCCCCCGCTAAGCAACGTGCTGTGCCAATGATAAGCCCCCGCTAAGCAACGTGATGTGCCAATGATAAGCCCCCGCTCAGCAACGTGATGTGCCAATGATAAGCCCCCGCTAAGCAACGTGCTGTGCCAATGATAAGCCCCCGCTCAGCAACGTGATGTGCCAATGATAAGCCCCCGCTAAGCAACGTGATGTGCCAATGATAAGCCCCCGCTAAGCAACGTGATGTGCCAATGATAAGCCCCCGCTAAGCAATGTGATGTGCCAATGATAAGCCCCCGCTCAGCAACGTGATGTGCCAATGATATGCCCCCGCTCAGCAACGTGATGTGCCAATGATACGCCCCCGCTAAGCAATGTGATGTTCCAACGATAAGCCCCCGCTAAGCAACGTGATGTGCCAATGATAAGCCCCCGCTCAGCAACATGATGTGCCAATGATAAGCCCCCGCTCAGCAACGTGATGTGCCAATGATAAGCCCCCGCTCAGCAACATGATGTGCCAATGATAAGCCCCCGCTAAGCAACGTGATGTGCCAATGATAAGCCCCCGCTCAGCAATGTGATGTGCCAATGATAAGCCCCCGCTCAGCAACGTGATGTGCCAACGATAAGCCCCCGCTAAGCAACGTGCTGTGCCAATGATAAGCCCCCGCTAAGCAATGTGATGTGCCAACGATAAGCCCCGCTCAGCAACGTGATGTGCCAATGATAAGCCCCCGCTAAGCAACGTGCTGTGCCAATGATAAGCCCCCGCTCAGCAACGTGATGTGCCAATGATAAGCCCCCGCTAAGCAACGTGATGTGCCAATGATAAGCCCCCGCTCAGCAATGTGATGTGCCAATGATAAGCCCCCGCTAAGCAACGTGATGTGCCAATGATAAGCCCCCGATCAGCAACGTGATGTGCCAATGATAAGCCCCCGCTCAGCAACGTGATGTGCCAATGATAAGCCCCCGCTAAGCAACGTGATGTGCCAATGATAAGCCCCCGCTAAGCAACGTGATGTGCCAATGATAAGCCCCCGCTCAGCAATGTGATGTGCCAATGATAAGCCCCCGCTAAGCAATGTGATGTGCCAATGATAAGCCACCGCTAAGCAATGTACTGTGCCAATGATAAGCCCCCGCTAAGCAACGTGATGTGCCAATGATAAGCCCCCGCTAAGCAACGTGCTGTGCCAATGATAAGTCCCCGCTCAGCAACGTGATGTGCCAACGATAAGCCCCCGCTAAGCAACGTGATGTGCCAATGATAAGCCCCCGCTAAGCAACGTGCTGTGCCAATGATAAGCCCCCGCTAAGCAACGTGATGTGCCAATGATAAGCCCCCGCTAAGCAACATGATGTGCCAATGATAAGCCCCCACTAAGCAACGTACTGTGCCAATGATAAGCCCCCGCTAAGCAACATGATGTGCCAATGATAAGCCCCCGCTCAGCAACGTGATGTGCCAATGATAAGCCCCCGCTCATCAATGTGATGTGCCAACGATAAGCCCCCGCTCAGCAACGTGATGTGCCAATGATAAGCCCCCGCTCAGCAACGTGATGTGCCAACGATAAGCCCCCGCTCAGCAACGTGATGTGCCAATGATAAGCCCCCGCTCAGCAACGTGCTGTGCCAACGATAAGCCCCCGCTAAGCAACGTGATGTGCCAATGATAAGCCCCCGCTAAGCAACGTGATGTGCCAATGATAAGCCCCCGCTAAGCAACGTGATGTGCCAATGATAAGCCCCCGCTCAGCAACGTGCTGTGCCAATGATAAGTCCCCGCTCAGCAACGTGATGTGCCAATGATAAGCCCCCGCTAAGCAACGTGATGTGCCAATGATAAGCCCCCGCTAAGCAACGTGATGTGCCAATGATAAGCCCCCGCTCAGCAATGTGATGTGCCAACGATAAGCCCCCGCTAAGCAACGTGATGTGCCAACGATAAGCCCCCGCTCAGCAACGTGATGTGCCAATGATAAGCCCCCGCTCAGCAATGTGATGTGCCAACGATAAGCCCCCGCTAAGCAACGTGATGTGCCAACGATAAGCCCCCGCTCAGCAACGTGATGTGCCAATGATAAGCCCCCGCTCAGCAACGTGATGTGCCAATGATAAGCCCCCGCTCAGCAACGTGCTGTGCCAATGATAAGCCCCCACTCAGCAACGTGATGTGCCAATGATAAGGCCCCGCTCAGCAACGTGATGTGCCAATGATAAGCCCCCGCTCAGCAACGTGATGTGCCAATGATAAGCCCCCGCTAAGCAATGTGATGTGCCAATGATAAGCCCCCGCTCAGCAATGTGATGTGCCAATGATAAGCCCCCACTAAGCAACGTGCTGTGCCAATGATAAGCCCCCCTCAGCAACGTGATGTGCCAATGATAAGCCCCCGCTAAGCAACGTGATGTGCCAATGATAAGCCCCCGCTAAGCAACGTGATGTGCCAATGATAAGCCCCCCTCAGCAACGTGATGTGCCAATGATAAGCCCCCGCTAAGCAACGTGATGTGCCAATGATAAGACCCCGCTAAGCAATGTGATGTGCCAACGATAAGTCCCCGCTCAGCAACGTGATGTGCCAATGATAAGCCCCCGCTAAGCAATGTGATGTGCCAATGATAAGCCCCCGCTAAGCAACGTGATGTGCCAATGATAAGCCCCCCTCAGCAACGTGATGTGCCAATGATAAGCCCCCGCTAAGCAACGTGATGTGCCAATGATAAGCCCCCGCTAAGCAACGTGATGTGCCAATGATAAGCCCCCGCTCAGCAACGTGATGTGCCAATGATAAGCCCCCGCTCAGCAACGTGCTGTGCCAATGATAAGCCCCCGCTAAGCAATGTGATGTGCCAATGATAAGCCCCCGCTAAGCAATGTGATGTGCCAATGATAAGCCCCCGCTCAGCAACGTGATGTGCCAATGATAAGCCCCCGCTAAGCAATGTGATGTGCCAATGATAAGCCCCCGCTAAGCAACGTGATGTGCCAATGATAAGCCCCCCTCAGCAACGTGATGTGCCAATGATAAGCCCCCGCTAAGCAACGTGATGTGCCAATGATAAGCCCCCGCTAAGCAACGTGATGTGCCAATGATAAGCCCCCGCTCAGCAACGTGCTGTGCCAATGATAAGCCCCCGCTAAGCAACGTGATGTGCCAATGATAAGCCCCCGCTCAGCAATGTGATGTGCCAACGATAAGCCCCGCTCAGCAACGTGATGTGCCAATGATAAGCCCCCGCTCAGCAACGTGATGTGCCAACGATAAGCCCCCGCTCAGCAACGTGATATGCCAATGATAAGCCCCCGCTAAGCATCGTGATGTGCCAATGATAAGCCCCCGCTCAGCAACGTGATGTTCCAATGATAAGCCCCCGCTCAGCAACGTGCTGTGCCAATGATAAGCCCCCGCTAAGCAACGTGATGTGCCAATGATAAGCCCCCGCTCAGCAACGTGCTGTGCCAATGATAAGCCCCCGCTAAGCAACGTGATGTGCCAATGATAAGCCCCCGCTAAGCAATGTGATGTGCCAACGATAAGCCCCCGCTAAGCAACGTGATGTGCCAATGATAAGCCCCCGCTAAGCAACGTGATGTGCCAATGATAAGCCCCCGCTCAGCAACATGCTGTGCCAATGATAAGCCCCCGCTAAGCAACGTGATGTGCCAATGATAAGCCCCCGCTCAGCAATGTGATGTGCCAACGATAAGCCCCCGCTCAGCAACGTGATATGCCAATGATAAGCCCCCGCTCAGCAATGTGATGTGCCAACGATAAGCCCCGCTCAGCAACGTGATGTGCCAATGATAAGCCCCCGCTCAGCAACGTGATGTGCCAACGATAAGCCCCCGCTCAGCAACGTGATATGCCAATGATAAGCCCCCGCTAAGCATCGTGATGTGCCAATGATAAGCCCCCGCTCAGCAATTTGATGTGCCAACGATAAGTCCCCGCTCAGCAACGTGATGTGCCAATGATAAGCCCCCGCTCAGCAACGTGCTGTGCCAATGATAAGCCCCCGCTAAGCAACGTGATGTGCCAATGATAAGCCCCCGCTCAGCAATGGGATGTGCCAACGATAAGCCCCCGCTCAGCAACGTGATATGCCAATGATAAGCCCCGCTCAGCAACGTGATGTGCCAATGATAAGCCCCCGCTCAGCAACGTGCTGTGCAAATGATAAGCCCCCGCTAAGCAACGTGATGTGCCAATGATAAGCCCCCGCTAAGCAATGTGATGTGCCAATGATAAGCCCCCGCTAAGCAACGTGATGTTCCAATGATAAGCCCCCGCTAAGCAACGTGATGTGCCAATGATAAGCCCCCGCTCAGCAACGTGATGTGCCAACGATAAGCCCCCGCTAAGCAATGTGATGTGCCAATGATAAGCCCCCGCTAAGCAACGTGATGTGCCAATGATAAGCCCCCGCTAAGCAACGTGATGTGCCAATGATAAGCCCCCGCTAAGCAACGTGATGTGCCAATGATAAGCCCCCGCTAAGCAACGTGATGTGCCAATGATAAGCCCCCGCTCAGCAACGTGATGTGCCAATGATAAGCCCCCGCTAAGCAACGTGATGTGCCAATGATAAGCCCCCGCTCAGCAACGTGATGTGCCAATGATAAGCCCCCGCTAAGCAACGTGATGTGCCAATGATAAGCCCCCGCTCAGCAACGTGATGTTCTGCCCGTGCAGACTGGAAACATGCTTGTAATCCAAGGGCAGCAGCCGTAATAACGGAGGGAGAAGAAAAGCTCCTGTTGATATAACAAACATTCACTGGGAGCAGTCGCTTTGCTGCGGCAATCCTTGGCTTCCGATGAGCAGTGAGGTGCAGGAACCGGTAGAGACACCGCTTGTGATCTGAGGACAGGAACCGCCGCTGGATCGCTTCAGACGTCAGGAATCCACAGAATAGTAATGGCGCAGAGGTATTGGAAGGGAGTACAAGACAAGCCCCGACGTACGTTTCGCCAGCGGTTCGTCAAGGGGCGTAATGAGGAGGGAGACGCACATCTTATTTAAGATGCTGCCTCCTTGACATCATTCAATTATAAACAGAGCACGCTGAATCAAGGCTGCGGATTTGGCAGAAGTGACGACCGATCTGCAAGATGTTCTACGTCATGTTTGATGGGCAAAATAATCTAAGTGTGACACAGAGATGATTGTGTATACTGAGGTGTGTGGGTGATTTGAAGTGCTGGTTGTTTAAAGTGTACAGTTAGAAACAAGGAAAGGGAAGTGCTGTGTATTCTAGCAGTGGTGGCTGATTTTGCGCAGTGGGTTAATTTTTAAAGGGTGTGGTAATTGAAGCCTTTTCCCCCCCATTTCTCCTGCCTGAGGCAGAGTGGGTGTGATTAGTTAATTGATAACCTAACACACCTGCAGTGGGTGTGGTTGGTTAATTGATAACCTAACACACCTGCAGTGGGTGTGGTTGGTTAATTGATAACCTAACACACCTGCAGTGGGTGTGGTTGGTTAATTGATAACCTAACACACCTGCAGTGGGGTTGTCCGTATTTAAACAGAGGCTTCTAACAAATTCTTAGCTTGCGTGTACTGATCTGTGCGGGTGATTTGAAGTGCTGGTTGTTTAAAGTGTGCAGTTAGAAACAGAAGCAGTTAGAAACAGAAGCAGTTTGAACAAGGAAGCGGTCTGAAGTACAGTTTACGGTTAGTACTTATAACCTTCGTAGTTGCTAGAATGCAAAACAACCAAATGAGCACAAGGGGTCGCTCAGGTCCCTATAAAGTGCACTGGATACATAAGGAAGGGTGTGTACATAAAGTAACAGTGTAATAAGGTTACCACAAGATCCTAGTGGAAACACCACATATAGGTTACACAAAACCAAACATAATAAACTTTAATTAATAATATTAAAAACAGACGATACACATAACAAATATATACAGTGTCTTACAACGTGTCTCTTCTCTGGGGCGGATGCGGGCGGCTGTCCTGGGTTTGGAGGCTTCTGTATGGGAGTTACAGATTTGCCTCTCTCTCTCTCTCTTTTTTTTTATAACTTGTATTTTATTGATGAATAAAAGGCTTGTTATACATAAGAAACCATTCAGACAAACATTGTTCAAATTAGCATATAGTATACATTAATTTGCGCATAACAGGCACGCACGGTTTTTCGAGCCCTACTTAACCGTGCGGGAGAGGACAGTCACTCTTATTGTGAGGGGTTGGGGGATAATAATAATAATAACACTAATAAATAATAAAAAACAAATAAAAAAAAAGGGGGGGGGGAGGGGGGCAGGGAAGGGATGAAGGAGAGGAATGGGAGATCGGGGGAGAGGATGGAACGGCCGCTGAGGGCTGTTGAGACGTCCTTAGTCCCGCCGATTAGCCGCAGAAGCCGCAGTAAGGTATAGATGAGCGATCTCATGGTGTGTGAGGTATTTGTTGTGGGTAAGGGCTTCACCTCTCTGCTCAACCCCGGGGATGTCTGTCTGAGCTAGCCAAGGAGCCCAGACTTTTAGATAATTGTCGCCAGTGTCGTTAACTAAGCTCGTTAACGTTTCCATCTGGCAAATAAAACAAATACGATTCCGAATCTTTGGGATAATTGGAATTTCGGGGCGTTTCCATAGTGCTGCGATCTCACACCGCGTGGCTATTGCGAAACGTGCAATGAGTTTATTATGCGACTTTGACAGGCCTTTTAAGGGTCTGTTTAACAGAAACAGCCATGGGTCTGGGGGAATAGAGAGGTCAAAAATCCTCTGGATCCAATTCCTGATTTGTTCCCAAACTTGGGATATCCGCGGGCAGGACCACAGCATATGTAACAGGTCATCTGTTCCTCCACATTGTTTAGGACACGATGGGGAGGACCCTGGTATGAATTTCGATAATTTGAGTGGGGTGAGGTACCATCTCATAAGACCTTTATATGCGTTCTCCTTCAGTGTGGTGCATATAGAGCTTTTGGCGGTAGCCAGGAATATGGTGTTCCATTCTTCATCCTCTAGGGTCTCCCCTAGGTCTATTTCCCATTGATTACAGATGGATGGTACTTGTTGTTTTGAAGCTACAGACTCGATTACCTCCCCGTATATCATAGATATAAGTCCCTTAGTGTCGGTTTCTGTCCGACAGAGCTTTTCGAAATTTGTCAGGGGGGTGGGGGGGGGGGGGGGGGGGATACGGGGCGAATTTATTATAAAATGCTCTAATCTGGAGGTATTTATAGAATTCAACGTGGGGAATGTCTTTTTCTAGTCTGATCTGATCGAATGATTTGATTTTTAGATTTTAGCCCTCCAGGACTTTGAGTCTGGTATATCCTTTTAGTTTCCAAATTGAGTGATTGTTACCAATAAGGCCAGGCGCAAAACCGGGGTTGTTCCAAATGGGCGACATCAGCGAACTTCCTGAGGTGAGAGAGTTTTTTAATCTCGTTCCTTCCCAGACCGATATGGAGTTGGTCATTGAGGCGAGCGGTAGCAGAGCCAATTTTCTTGCAGTTTTAGGTAGCCAAATCAGGGTGTTAAGCGCTAATGGGGCGCAGGCCGCACTCTCCAGCTCCACCCATCTTTTAAGTTTAGGATCAGAATGCCATTGAACAATGTGACTTAATTGAGCCGCTTTTATAGTATGATAACAGGCAGGGTACCGCTAGGCCACCCGCTAAGGTAGGTCTTTTCATATTTAATTTATTGACTCTCGGTTTTTTCCCTCCCCAGATAAAGTTAGATATTTCAGACTATTAAAGAACTCAATCCATCAAAAGCACCAGGCCCCGATGGCTTTTCGGGGCTATATTATAAGAAGTTTTCTAACTTACTCGCCCCAAGGTTGCTCCATTTGTTCAATGCTATATTAGCAGGAGCCCCAATCCCCGTTCACATGCTGCGGGCGTCTATATCACTTATACACAAACCAGGCAAACCAGATCAGTGCGTATGCGCTTTGGGATGTACGTCGTGACATCACCACGCTGTTTTTGGCATGAAACAGAGCACGGAATTAAGGTTTTAGAAGACTGCAGGACATTAGTCCTTTTAACTCCTTGATAAGGCACGTATAGCTGGAAACGCGTCGGGCGTTTTCCTCTGTGCTCCGGTTAGTCCAATAAAGTTTTTTGCATCAATTGTATCCTCTCCTTGCTACGTCTTTGACTCTGCTCCTTACTACTCTACCTGGTGGGCTGGGGATAACCCACTGTTTGCCATAGCTGTTGGTACGGCATTTCCCAGCCTCTTTGGTAGGGTCCGCCATGGTAAGGAGGCGCGGGGGAATGTAGGGACCGGACGCGCGGTCCTGACGGACATTAACCGTATGCTAATGAGACGAAATGGGGGTAATCAGCGCATTAATAAAGGCAGTGTGCTCGGCTGGTTACCCCTATTTCGTATTGGGGATGAAGGGGTTAATTTTTCATGCACTGTACATGTCTTATTGTTCCCTTTGTCCCTTGTTGTCCCCATTTTGCAGCATTGCATGAGCTTGCAGTATAGTACATCCCAAGCACACACATATGGAAAATATAAGTGTGAGATAAGGGGACCAGGTATGATCAATAAAGTGTATTGTTGCTGCAGGTTTTAAAAGAGACAAGCAGGATGAGGTTTCTTTTTCTCCGGTCATTAAAATGCACAAGAACCAAATGTTTTGACACCTAGGAGCTGGGTCACTTTCCTATGCAAGCTTCAAAGGTAACATGCTGGGCCCACGCCTGTGAGTCTCTGCATATGAAAGCTTCAGAGTCAGGTGGGTGGGAATTTGCCAGTGTCACGATGGGCACAACTATTAACACATTTATATTTTGTGGATCCCAATTGAGCATACAAGTTGAGCAAAATAAATTGTCATTTATTTCCTTGATAGTCAGACACACGACAGCCTTAGAATACACTTAATAAAAACACTTACTGGATAGAGAAACGGGGTATAATGTCCAGAAAGGTGCAAAGCACCAGAAGATTGTCCTTTAAAATGTAGTCCTTTTGCAAGGGCGCAAATTGCCAGCCCAATCCTTCTGTGAATGTGCAAAGTCCTTTCTGGTTCTTTGGGGTTTGTTCTGGAATCCCCAGGGCTAACGAAATCCTGAAGCAGGGCTAGTTTCCTTGTTGCGATGTTTTTTAACCCCTTGCGTTCTGGAATCGTAGCCGCTGTACTTAGGTCTTATCCGCTTGAAGAAATCAGGTAACAAAACAACTCAGAAATGAGGGGTACAGGCCTTTTTAAGGATAAGGGCCCTTGGAGTGTTACATTAGCCTCATCCCATTGGCAAGGAATTATCTTCCTCCTATCAGAACCTGCCATGTGACGTGGGAAAATCCTACAGCCAGCCCAGGTAACTCTGAGCATGCTCAGTAAGCAGCTTGGTAGCACTGCTGAGTATAAAGGGGCAACTCATTTCTGGGGATGCAATGTCTGGAGTTTGGTCCCAAGGTGTGAAAATCCAGTATGTGTAACAGGATCTGCTACTCAGAAACATCCTGATTAAGTGACACTGTAAGACTCTGGGGTCTTTCATCCCCTAGACGCATCGGCATCTCCCAACAGGGGGCTCATGTACTGTATGCACAACATTTGTTCCTTAATGCATTACAAAGCAGGCAGAAACATTAGCATCCTGCCGGTACATTTTAAAACTGCAACAGAAAGGCACTTCATCAAAAATATATGTTTCCCTTATGACAAAGTTATATTTTTAATATGTGTGGGCTTGTGGGGTTACACTGAGGCTGCACACCAAAAATCAGGGTGCTGGCTCACTCCGTTCCTAAATTAGCAGTCTTAATGGAACGGCTCCTGTTATTCAGCACTGCAGGTAGTGACTAGCCTGCAAAAAGGGGACAACAATGCATAGAGGGGTCAATGGTACATGGGAACAGCATATAAAATTAACCCCTTCATCCCCATTACGAAATAGGGGTAACCAGCCGAGCACACTGCCTTTATTAATGTGCTGATTACCCCCATTTTCTCCCCAGCCAGATGGATGCTAAATAGGAAATCCTGTTGACCATTTGGGCCAGCTCACCCCTTGAGTTTCCCTTCGAGCCTGACAGGGGCTAGGTAAAGAGGGGAGTGCACCTATGCTAAGTAGCAAGATGGTGTTGTCGCACATGCTCTGTGTGAACAGGAAATCCCTAGTGCCCACTCTCCAAACTGTGGGCAAGTAGGTGATTGGGGAAAGATTTTTCCCACGCCTGGGGTTGGAGGGCTATGTTGGAGATAAGCTATCAGACGCTATATACATGCGCCCCAAGCTATCAGACCCTATATACATGCTCCCCAAGCTATCAGACCCTATATACATGCTCCCCAAGCTATCAGACCCTATATACATGCTCCCCAAGCTATCAGACCCTATATACATGCTCCCCAAGCTATCAGACCCTATATACATGCTCCCCAAGCTATCAGACCCTATATACATGCTCCCCAAGCTATCCCCATTGTCTGATTTTTCTTGTAACATCTGAAGAAACTTTACAAAGTTTTGCGTTCAAGTCCAGCAGCTGCAATTCCAGAAGACCACGAATTCTTTCCAGCGTAACAAGAAGTACCTCCCATCTTCAGGGATTCGTTTGTGCTGGGGGTTCTCTAACTAATCCCACGGACTCAGAACGGACATTTCGTTTTCCAAGGATTTATGGGCTTTGTTTCTTGCGCCCCTTGCAAACGGACAGCAAGTTTAAAAGACATTTTCCTGTGGTTTCCGTTCACTGGGCAATTTCCCCTATTCCTATGCCAGAAAGTGTATTCTGCAGTTGTCGTGTGTTTGCCTATCAAGGGAATAAATCTCAGTTTATTTTGTTCAACTTGTTCTGCTCAATTGGGATCCACACAATATAAATGTGTTAATAAGTGCGTCCATCGTGACAAGCATTTAAAACTGGTGGCAGCGTGTGGGATACTGATTGAGCCTATATTGCAGTTTCCTGTCGGGGCTCTGTAATATAGTGAGGACCTCGTGGCTTGCGAGCTCCTCAGACAAGTGGCAACTTACACACACTTCCAAAGAGCACGAGATAATTCACTGGTCTCTGGACCTATACCCCAGTGGCACCATGAGTCCACGCTCAGGAAAGTTTTGTACCTAGAACCGGGCACAGATAGTGGAGAGATGTGTGGGGTACGGTTTCACGACAGACGGTCGGTCCAAGATTCAGCTGGAGGAGGACTTAGAAGAATATGAGGGCAGGATAGCCCCACCAGCTGCTGTGGCAGCAGACAGTACTCAGCCCGGAGTGCAGGAGGTCCCTCCAGCTCTGAGGCTGCAAGGACAGGGGGAGGATGTCAGTGACCACCTGGAAGGGGTCAGGTGTCCGTGCCTGGCTGACCCCCACAGAGGATGCAAGCCCAGCCGTGGAAACAACCCCCAGAGGGACGTCCCACGGAGAACCTGTCCTTGTCTCCCACGTGCCAGCCACAGTGAGCAGAGGATGTCCAAGTGCATCAGTCGAGATGCAGCGTGCTGATGTCCTGATGTTTGCTAAGGTGGGTTTGGGGTGCCGAGCCGTATACTATGTTAGTTAGTGTTAGACGCCGGTCGGGCGTGGCAGGGGCGTGCCCGTGGGCAGTTCGCCCTCATTGGCTTAACCGCTCACGTCACGCTTTTCATCGCTCCTAATATAGGCGCGCGCGACGGATTCAATACACTTGCGACGTCGCCGGGACTATGAGTGCGGCCTAAGCCGGTATGTTTGCATAGATCTAGCTGAGTGAAGACGGAGTTAACCCCTCGGCTGCTCCTCCCTCAGGTAGCGTCACTGATATAAGTGAGCCTGGCCCATGTCTGCACAGTGGCGCACAGTGTGTTACTAATGGCGGGTCTCTCCCACACGTTATATTTATCTGTCCAGGTGTTACATCACCCGGCTGCGTCACTGCGCGCCTGATTACAGGGACGCGTTACCTGACAAAGCTACCGGGACCCTGTCCCCGCGGGAAAAAGCTTCAGCAACAACATTGTGACGTCCACGTAATCTCCTTCCCGATCTCAGGAGCAGTCAGGCTGCGGCTCTGCTGGTGCCGAGCGTGCGGTGCTTGCCGCTCTATATGTGCGAGGCTTGGTCCCCACTGGCGACTGAGCCGCCTCTCAATGGGGCCGGGCCGCTCGAGGGGCGGGGCCGGGCCGCCGCGAGGGGCGGGGCCGTTGCGAGGGATGGGGCGGGGCCGCTGCGAGGGGAGGGTCCGGGCCGCCGCGAGGGGCCGGGCCAGGCGGCTGCGAGGGGCGGGGCCGCTGCGAGGGGCGGGGCTGCTGCGAGGGGCGGGGCCGGGCCGCTGCGAGGAGCGGGGCCGCTGCGAGGGGCGGGTCACGGCCACGCCCCCATCAGGACCCCCCCTATCTATCCCCCGGCAGCTAACTGCAAACCGGGGAACTCGCCTGCACGCGCCGCCAGCCTCGCCGACGCACGGCCGTAGCCTAAGTCCCCGCTCACACCGCGCACGCTCAAGCTTGGCGCTTGAGTAAACCACTTCAAGCGTGCACAACATGCCCGCAACCCCCCCCCCCCACGCACACTTGCGAAACAGCGCCCAGTGTGAAAGCGGCCTTAAGATGCGGCCAGGCAGGGAGTGAGCGCTGGCGCTCGTGTGCGGTGACGTCGCGCTCCCTGCTTGGCCGGGACATTTGTGGCTGGCTAGGTGCGCAGTGGGGGGGAGGGGGGATGTGACTTCACGGAGCTGGTTCCCCCTCATTGGGCGAACCACAAACGTGACGCGCGAGCGGCAAATTCAAGCAGCTAAGCACCGAGCATGCGCAGGCGCTCGCTGGCCACACCCATTGCTGCAATGTGTTTCAGCGCGGCCGTCCACTCAGCGACACCCTGAACGCAGCCTACGGCTAAATGCCCGCTGCAGTCGGCAGCGCACGCTCACCAGCCCCTCACCTCCTCCCTGACTGTCCCCCGTCCCCCCTCGCTCCCCGGCTCACTGCGCGCTGTGACGCGTCAGCCAGCAGGGGCTACAACAGGATTGTGTTCCCGTGCGGCAACGCGTCACATGGTGCGCCAGGGAGCCAATCAGGAGGGGAGATCGCCGGCAGCCTGGCAAGAACAGTGGAGGGGGGGTGGATCCTTCTTTAAGCACGCACGCGCACACACACGTGCGCACACATGCACACACGCACGCACACGCGCACACACACACACACACACACGCACACACACGCACACGCGCACACACACACACAGTGGCACTTGTAGGTAGGTCAGTCACTGGACAGATTGGTGAAATGAAACTTGGGGGGCTGAGCTGCGCTCAACAATCTTAAAATTCCCGGTAATAGGTTTATCGCCGGACCCGGCCGCGATGTCACCACGAGATCAGCGTGTTGCTCCCACACAAGCGTCCAGGTGGTGTGCAAATAAATGCACAGCGCAGCGCACCGCCCCGGGACACAGGGGCAGAAAAATGCACAGCGCAGCGCACCGCCCCGGGACACAGGGGCAAATAAATGCACAGCGCAGCACACCGCCCCGGGACACAGGGGCAAATAAATGCACAGCGCAGCGCACCGCCCCGGGACACAGGGGCAAATAAATGCACAAAGCAGCGCACCGCCCCGGGACACAGGGGCAAATAAATGCACAAAGCAGCGCACCGCCCCGGGACACAGGGGCAGAAAAATGAAAAAAAGAAAGTAATTTATTGTTGTTACGTCGCTGTTTGTCTGAGCAACAATAAATTACCTTTTTCCTTTTTGTACACCTGTGTCCCTGGGCGCTGCTTTGTGCATTTAATTGCACACCTGCCTGAAACGCCACAAGCGGCCGGACACGCCACCTGGATTAGCACAACGCTCCGGGAGTGAGTGAGATTGTCTGACACTTCATGGTTATGGATCCGCTTCCTTACTACGTATTGGGGTGAGCGCTGGAGTTATTACGCAGTGATTTCCAATGAGGCCCAGCGCAGTGTGTGTTTACCAGCGGAGTGTGTGTGTTTACCAGCGCAGTGTGTGTTTACCAGCGCAGTGTGTGTTTACCAGCGCAGTGTGTGTTTACCAGCGCAGTGTGTGTTTACCAGCGCAGTGTGTGTTTACCAGCGCAGTGTGTGTTTACCAGCGCAGTGTGTGTTTACCAGCGCAGTGTGTGTTTACCAGCGCAGTGTGTGTTTACCAGCGCAGTGTGTGTTTACCAGCGGAGTGTGTGTGTTTACCAGCGCAGTGTGTGTTTACCAGCGCAGTGTGTGTTTACCAGCGGAGCGTGTGTTTACCAGCGGAGTGTGTGTGTTTACCAGCGCAGTGTGTGTTTACCAGCGCAGTGTGTGTTTACCAGCGCAGTGTGTGTTTACCAGCGCAGTGTGTGTTTACCAGCGCAGTGTGTGTTTACCAGCGGAGCGTGTGTTTACCAGCGGAGCGTGTGTTTGCCAGCGCAGTGTGTGTTTACCAGCGCAGTGTGTGTTTACCAGCGCAGTGTGTGTTTGCCAGCGCAGTGTGTGTTTACCAGCGGAGTGTGTGTGTTTACCAGCGCAGCGTGTGTTTGCCAGCAGAGTGTGTGTTTGCCAGCAGAGTGTGTGTTTACCAGCGCAGCGTGTGTTTACCAGCGCAGCGTGTGTTTACCAGCGCAGCGTGTGTTTGCCAGCGCAGCGTGTGTTTACCAGCGCAGCGTGTGTTTACCAGCGCAGCGTGTGTTTGCCAGCGCAGTGTGTGTTTGCCAGCGGAGCGCGTGTTTGCCAGCGGAGCGCGTGTTTGCCAGCGCAGCGTGTGTTTACCAGCGCAGTGTGTGTTTGCCAGCGGAGTGTGTGTTTACCAGTGCAGTGTGTGTTTACCAGCGGAGCGTGTGTTTGCCAGCGCAGTGTGTGTTTACCAGCGCAGTGTGTGTTTACCAGCGCAGTGTGTGTTTGCCAGCGCAGTGTGTGTTTACCAGCGGAGCGTGTGTTTACCAGCGGAGCGTGTGTTTGCCAGCGCAGTGTGTGTTTACCAGCGCAGTGTGTGTTTACCAGCGCAGTGTGTGTTTACCAGCGCAGTGTGTGTTTACCAGCGCAGTGTGTGTTTACCAGCGCAGTGTGTGTTTACCAGCGCAGTGTGTGTTTACCAGCGGAGTGTGTGTTTACCAGCGCAGTGTGTGTTTACCAGCGCAGTGTGTGTTTACCAGCGGAGTGTGTGTGTTTACCAGCGCAGCGTGTGTTTACCAGCGCAGCGTGTGTTTACCAGCGCAGTGTGTGTTTGCCAGCGCAGTGTGTGTTTGCCAGCGGAGCGCGTGTTTGCCAGCGGAGCGCGTGTTTGCCAGCGGAGCGTGTGTTTACCAGCGCAGCGTGTGTTTACCAGCGCAGTGTGTGTTTACCAGCGCAGTGTGTGTTTACCAGCGCAGTGTGTGTTTGCCAGCGCAGTGTGTGTTTACCAGCGGAGCGTGTGTTTGCCAGCGGAGCGTGTGTTTGCCAGCGCAGTGTGTGTTTACCAGCGCAGTGTGTGTTTACCAGCGCAGCGTGTGTTTACCAGCGGAGCACGTGTTTACCAGCGCAGTGTGTGTTTACCAGCGCAGTGTGTGTTTGCCAGCGGAGCGCGTGTTTACCAGCGGAGCGTGTGTTTACCAGCGCAGCGTGTGTTTACCAGCGGAGCGCGTGTTTGCCAGCGGAGCGCGTGTTTGCCAGCGGAGCGTGTGTTTACCAGCGCAGCGTGTGTTTACCAGCGCAGTGTGTGTTTGCCAGCGGAGCGTGTGTTTACCAGCGGAGCGTGTGTTTACCAGCGCAGCGTGTGTTCACCAGCGGAGCGTGTGTTTACCAGCGGAGCGCGTGTTTGCCAGCGGAGCGTGTGTTTACCAGCGCAGTGTGTGTTTGCCAGCGCAGTGTGTGTTTACCAGCGCAGTGTGTGTTTGCCAGCGCAGTGTGTGTTTACCAGCGCAGTGTGTGTTTGCCAGCGCAGTGTGTGTTTGCCAGTGCAGTGTGTGTTTACCAGCGCAGTGTGTGTTTGCCAGCGCAGTGTGTGTGAGTGTGTGTTTACCAGCGGAGCGCGTGTTTACCAGCGCAGTGTGTGTTTGCCAGCGGAGCGTGTGTTTACCAGCGCAGCGTGTGTTTACCAGCGCAGTGTGTGTTTGCCAGCGCAGCGTGTGTTTGCCAGCGCAGCGTGTGTTTACCAGCGCAGCGTGTGTTTACCAGCGCAGTGTGTGTTTACCAGCGGAGCGTGTGTTTGCCAGCGGAGTGCGTGTTTACCAGCGGAGCGTGTGTTTGCCAGCGGAGCGCGTGTTTGCCAGCGCAGTGTGTGTTTACCAGCGGAGCGTGTATTTACCAGCGCAGTGTGTGTTTACCAGCGGAGCGCGTGTTTACCAGCGGAGCGTGTGTTTACCAGCGGAGCGTGTGTTTACCAGCGGAGCGTGTGTTTACCAGCGGAGCGTGTGTTTACCAGCGGAGCGCGTGTTTACCAGCGGAGCGCGTGTTTACCAGCGCAGCGTGTGTTTACCAGCGCAGCGTGTGTTTACCAGCGTAGCGTGTGTTTACCAGCGCAGCGTGTGTTTACCAGCGGAGCGCGTGTTTACCAGCGGAGCGTGTGTTTACCAGCGCAGCGTGTGTTTACCAGCGCAGCGTGTGTTTACCAGCGGAGCGTGTGTTTACCAGCGGAGCGTGTGTTTGCCAGCGGAGCGTGTGTTTACCAGCGGAGTGTGTGTTTACCAGCGGAGCGCGTGTTTGCCAGCGGAGCGCGTGTTTGCCAGCGGAGCGCGTGTTTACCAGCGGAGCGTGTGTTTACCAGCGCAGCGTGTGTTTACCAGCGGAGCGCGTGTTTGCCAGCGGAGCGCGTGTTTACCAGCGGAGCGTGTGTTTACCAGCGCAGCGTGTGTTTACCAGCGCAGCTTGTGTTTACCAGCGGAGCGTGTGTTTACCAGCGGAGCGCGTGTTTACCAGCGGAGCGCGTGTTTGCCAGCGGAGCGTGTGTTTGCCAGCGGAGCGTGTGTTTACCAGCGGAGCGTGTGTTTACCAGCAGAGCGCGTGTTTACCAGCGGAGCGCGTGTTTGCCAGCGGAGCGCGTGTTTGCCAGCAGAGCATGTGTTTACCAGCGGAGCGTGTGTTTGCCAGCGGAGCGTGTGTTTACCAGCAGAGCGTGTGTTTACCAGCGGAGCGTGTGTTTGCCAGCGCAGTGTGTGTTTACCAGCGCAGTGTGTGTTTACCAGCGCAGTGTGTGTTTACCAGCGCAGTGTGTGTTTACCAGCGGAGTGTGTGTTTACCAGCGGAGTGTGTGTGTTTACCAGCGCAGTGTGTGTTTACCAGCGCAGTGTGTGTTTACCAGCGGAGCGTGTGTTTACCAGCGGAGTGTGTGTGTTTACCAGCGCAGTGTGTGTTTACCAGCGCAGTGTGTGTTTACCAGCGCAGTGTGTGTTTACCAGCGGAGCGTGTGTTTACCAGCGGAGCGTGTGTTTGCCAGCGCAGTGTGTGTTTACCAGCGCAGTGTGTGTTTACCAGCGCAGTGTGTGTTTGCCAGCGCAGTGTGTGTTTACCAGCGGAGTGTGTGTGTTTACCAGCGCAGCGTGTGTTTGCCAGCAGAGTGTGTGTTTGCCAGCAGAGTGTGTGTTTACCAGCGCAGCGTGTGTTTACCAGCGCAGCGTGTGTTTACCAGCGCAGCGTGTGTTTGCCAGCGCAGCGTGTGTTTACCAGCGCAGCGTGTGTTTACCAGCGCAGTATGTGTTTGCCAGCGCAGTGTGTGTTTGCCAGCGGAGCGCGTGTTTGCCAGCGGAGCGCGTGTTTGCCAGCGCAGCGTGTGTTTACCAGCGCAGTGTGTGTTTGCCAGCGGAGTGTGTGTTTACCAGTGCAGTGTGTGTTTACCAGCGGAGCGTGTGTTTGCCAGCGCAGTGTGTGTTTACCAGCGCAGTGTGTGTTTGCCAGCGCAGTGTGTGTTTACCAGCGCAGTGTGTGTTTACCAGCGGAGCGTGTGTTTACCAGCGGAGCGTGTGTTTGCCAGCGCAGTGTGTGTTTACCAGCGCAGTGTGTGTTTACCAGCGCAGTGTGTGTTTACCAGCGCAGTGTGTGTTTACCAGCGCAGTGTGTGTTTACCAGCGCAGTGTGTGTTTACCAGCGCAGTGTGTGTTTACCAGCGCAGTGTGTGTTTACCAGCGGAGTGTGTGTTTACCAGCGCAGTGTGTGTTTACCAGCGGAGTGTGTGTGTTTACCAGCGCAGCGTGTGTTTACCAGCGCAGCGTGTGTTTACCAGCGCAGTGTGTGTTTGCCAGCGCAGTGTGTGTTTGCCAGCGGAGCGCGTGTTTGCCAGCGGAGCGCGTGTTTGCCAGCGGAGCGTGTGTTTACCAGCGCAGCGTGTGTTTACCAGCGCAGTGTGTGTTTACCAGCGCAGTGTGTGTTTACCAGCGCAGTGTGTGTTTGCCAGCGCAGTGTGTGTTTACCAGCGGAGCGTGTGTTTGCCAGCGGAGCGTGTGTTTGCCAGCGCAGTGTGTGTTTACCAGCGCAGTGTGTGTTTACCAGCGCAGCGTGTGTTTACCAGCGGAGCACGTGTTTACCAGCGCAGTGTGTGTTTACCAGCGCAGTGTGTGTTTGCCAGCGGAGCGCGTGTTTACCAGCGGAGCGTGTGTTTACCAGCGCAGCGTGTGTTTACCAGCGGAGCGCGTGTTTGCCAGCGGAGCGCGTGTTTGCCAGCGGAGCGTGTGTTTACCAGCGCAGTGTGTGTTTACCAGCGCAGCGTGTGTTTACCAGCGCAGTGTGTGTTTGCCAGCGGAGCGTGTGTTTACCAGCGGAGCGTGTGTTTACCAGCGCAGCGTGTGTTCACCAGCGGAGCGTGTGTTTACCAGCGGAGCGCGTGTTTGCCAGCGGAGCGTGTGTTTACCAGCGCAGTGTGTGTTTGCCAGCGCAGTGTGTGTTTGCCAGCGCAGTGTGTGTTTACCAGCGCAGTGTGTGTTTGCCAGCGCAGTGTGTGTTTGCCAGTGCAGTGTGTGTTTACCAGCGCAGTGTGTGTTTGCCAGCGCAGTGTGTGTGAGTGTGTGTTTACCAGCGGAGCGCGTGTTTACCAGCGCAGTGTGTGTTTGCCAGCGGAGCGTGTGTTTACCAGCGGAGCGTGTGTTTACCAGCGCAGCGTGTGTTTACCAGCGCAGTGTGTGTTTGCCAGCGCAGCGTGTGTTTGCCAGCGCAGCGTGTGTTTACCAGCGCAGCGTGTGTTTACCAGCGCAGTGTGTGTTTACCAGCGGAGCGTGTGTTTGCCAGCGGAGTGCGTGTTTACCAGCGGAGCGTGTGTTTGCCAGCGGAGCGCGTGTTTGCCAGCGCAGTGTGTGTTTACCAGCGGAGCGTGTGTTTACCAGCGGAGCGTGTGTTTACCAGCGGAGCGTGTGTTTACCAGCGGAGCGTGTGTTTACCAGCGGAGCGTGTGTTTACCAGCGGAGCGCGTGTTTACCAGCGGAGCGCGTGTTTACCAGCGCAGCGTGTGTTTACCAGCGCAGCGTGTGTTTACCAGCGTAGCGTGTGTTTACCAGCGCAGCGCGTGTTTACCAGCGGAGCGCGTGTTTGCCAGCGGAGCGCGTGTTTACCAGCGGAGCGTGTGTTTACCAGCGCAGCGTGTGTTTACCAGCGCAGCGTGTGTTTACCAGCGGAGCGTGTGTTTACCAGCGGAGCGTGTGTTTGCCAGCGGAGCGTGTGTTTACCAGCGGAGTGTGTGTTTACCAGCGGAGCGCGTGTTTGCCAGCGGAGCGCGTGTTTGCCAGCGGAGCGCGTGTTTACCAGCGGAGCGTGTGTTTACCAGCGCAGCGTGTGTTTACCAGCGGAGCGCGTGTTTGCCAGCGGAGCGCGTGTTTACCAGCGGAGCGTGTGTTTACCAGCGCAGCGTGTGTTTACCAGCGCAGCTTGTGTTTACCAGCGGAGCGTGTGTTTACCAGCGGAGCGCGTGTTTACCAGCGGAGCGCGTGTTTGCCAGCGGAGCGTGTGTTTGCCAGCGGAGCGTGTGTTTACCAGCGGAGCGTGTGTTTACCAGCAGAGCGCGTGTTTACCAGCGGAGCGTGTGTTTGCCAGCGGAGCGTGTGTTTGCCAGCGGAGCGTGTGTTTACCAGCGGAGCGTGTGTTTGCCAGCGGAGCGTGTGTTTACCAGCGGAGCGTGTGTTTACCAGCGGAGCGTGTGTTTACCAGCGGAGCGTGTGTTTGCCAGCGGAGCGTGTGTTTACCAGCGGAGTGTGTGTTTGCCAGCGAAGCGTGTGTTTGCCAGCGGAGCGTGTGTTTACCAGCGGAGCGTGTGTTTGCCAGCGAAGCGTGTGTTTGCCAGCGGAGCGTGTGTTTACCAGCGGAGCGTGTGTTTACCAGCAGAGCGCGTGTTTACCAGCGGAGCGCGTGTTTGCCAGCGGAGCGTGTGTTTACCAGCAGAGCGCGTGTTTACCAGCGGAGCGTGTGTTTGCCAGCGGAGCGTGTGTTTGCCAGCGGAGCGTGTGTTTACATGTTTGTTCTGTTGCCTCCAGTGTGATACTTACACTAGTAGTTTTACACACTCCGCACTTGAGATATATGTGTTATTTCTATTATCGGTGACTATAAAAAGAATACAATATTTTTTCTGGACTGTTAGAGCCCCCGTTATGCCCCGTTATGCCCCGTTATGCCCCGTTATGCCCCGTTATGCCCCGTTATGCCCCGTTATGCCCCGTTATGCCCCGTTATGCCCCGTTATGCCCCGTTATGCCCCGTTATGCCCCGTTATGCCCCGTTATGCCCCGTTATGCCCCGTTATGCCCCGTTATGCCCACACACCCGGTCTATAAACGGGGTTTTCTGTAATAGCGCGCGCGCGTCAACGAGAATCGCCGGCGTTTAAACCTGGCGTTCTATACTTCCGACGCGCTGCGGCAGTGAGCGTCGAGTCGGCAGATCGGAGGAAAGACCTGCTGCCGTTGCCCGTGACGCTGCCAAGCCAATCACAGCGCGGCAGGGATAGGCTTGGGGGGGCTTGCCTGTGTGAAATCGTGCCCGCCAGTATTTGGGACTTTCCTGCTCTCTGGCACCGGGGCGAGTCGTGTAAACAGACTTACACCGCCCTGGCTGGAATCACACGGGTAACAGACCCGCCGCGCAGGCGCCAAGCGAGCGAAGGTCCAGGTAACCCTTTCCCTACCAGAAGGGCCAGTAATAATATCCTGATCGTTTCCCCCTCAGCCGTCGGCTGCTGGTGAGCGGACGCAGGACGTCGCGTCGCACGGGTTGGTGCCACGCCCACTTGTCGCGCACAGCCCGGTACACAACAGGTGTGATTCACGTGCACGAGTATTAGCGCGCGCACCAACTACAAACAAGCCCAAGACATGGCCGCTCTCATCGCGGCTGCAGGGGCTCACTGACGAGCGTCAGCGCGCCTAAGCACGGGCCAGCGCCTAACCAGCGGGATCTGCAGCGCTATTCACACACCGCGCAGCCGGCGGGATCTGCAGCGCTATTCTCACACCGCGCACCCTGCGGGATCTGCAGCGCTATTCACACACCGCGCACCCGGCGGGATCTGCAGCGCTATTCACACACCGCGCAGCCGGCGGGATCTGCAGCGCTATTCTCACACCGCGCACCCAGCGGGATCTGCAGCGCTATTCACACACCGCGCACCCAGCGGGATCTGCAGCGCTATTCACACACCGCGCACCCGGCGGGATCTGCAGCGCTATTCTCACACCGCGCACCCGGCGGGATCTGCAGCGCTATTCACACACCGCGCACCCGGCGGGATCTGCAGCGCTATTCACACACCGCGCACCCGGCGGGATCTGCAGCGCTATTCACACACCGCGCACCCGGCGGGATCTGCAGCGCTATTCACACACCGCGCACGGGATCTGCAGCGCTATTCACACACCGCGCACCCGGCGGGATCTGCAGCGCTATTCTCACACCGCGCTCCCGGCGGGATCTGCAGCGCTATTCTCACACCACGCAGCCGGCGGGATCTGCAGCGCTATTCTCACACCGCGCACGGGATCTGCAGCGCTATTCTCACACCGCGCACCCGGCGGGATCTGCAGCGCTATTCTCACACCGCGCACCCGGCGGGATCTGCAGCGCTATTCACACACCGCGCACCCGGCGGGATCTGCAGCGCTATTCACACACCGCGCAGCCGGCGGGATCTGCAGCGCTATTCTCACACCGCGCAGCCGGCGGGATCTGCAGCGCTATTCACACACCGCGCACCCGGCGGGATCTGCAGCGCTATTCTCACACCGCGCACCCGGCGGGATCTGCAGCGCTATTCACACACCGCGCACCCGGCGGGATCTGCAGCGCTATTCTCACACCGCGCAGCCGGCGGGATCTGCAGCGCTATTCTCACACCGCGCACCCGGCGGGATCTGCAGCGCTATTCTCACACCGCGCACCCGGCGGGATCTGCAGCGCTATTCACACACCGCGCTCCCGGCGGGATCTGCAGCGCTATTCACACACCGCGCAGCCGGCGGGATCTGCAGCGCTATTCTCACACCGCGCAGCCGGCGGGATCTGCAGCGCTATTCTCACACCGCGCACCCGGCGGGATCTGCAGCGCTATTCACACACCGCGCTCCCGGCGGGATCTGCAGCGCTATTCTCACACCACGCAGCCGGCGGGATCTGCAGCGCTATTCTCACACCGCGCACCCGGCGGGATCTGCAGCGCTATTCACACACCGCGCACCCGGCGGGATCTGCAGCGCTATTCACACACCGCGCACCCGGCGGGATCTGCAGCGCTATTCTCACACCGCGCACCCGGCGGGATCTGCAGCGCTATTCTCACACCGCGCAGCCGGCGGGATCTGCAGCGCTATTCTCACACCGCGCACGGGATCTGCAGCGCTATTCTCACACCGCGCACGGGATCTGCAGCGCTATTCTCACACCGCGCACCCGGCGGGATCTGCAGCGCTATTCTCACACCGCGCAGCCGGCGGGATCTGCAGCGC
The DNA here is from genome assembly GCF_040206685.1 of Ascaphus truei. NCBI lineage: Eukaryota > Metazoa > Chordata > Amphibia > Anura > Ascaphidae > Ascaphus > Ascaphus truei. Next base: position 50,535 of record NW_027454769.1, read on the forward strand.
TATTCTCACACCGCGCACCCGGCGGGATCTGCAGCGCTATTCTCACACCGCGCAGCCGGCGGGATCTGCAGCGCTATTCACACACCGCGCACCCGGCGGGATCTGCAGCGCTATTCACACACCGCGCAGCCGGCGGGATCTGCAGCGCTATTCTCACACCGCGCACGGGATCTGCAGCGCTATTCTCACACCGCGCACGGGATCTGCAGCGCTATTCACACACCGCGCACCCGGCGGGATCTGCAGCGCTATTCTCACACCGCGCACCCGGCGGGATCTGCAGCGCTATTCACACACCGCGCACCCGGCGGGATCTGCAGCGCTATTCTCACACCGCGCACCCGGGATCTGCAGCGCTATTCTCACACCGCGCACCCGGGATCTGCAGCGCTATTCTCACACCGCGCACCCGGCGGGATCTGCAGCGCTATTCACACCGCGCACACGGCGGGATCTGCAGCGCTATTCTCACACCGCGCACCCGGCGGGATCTGCAGCGCTATTCTCACACCGCGCTCCCGGCGGGATCTGCAGCGCTATTCACACACCGCGCAGCCGGCGGGATCTGCAGCGCTATTCACACACCGCGCACCCGGCGGGATCTGCAGCGCTATTCTCACACCGCGCACGGGATCTGCAGCGCTATTCACACACCGCGCAGCCGGCGGGATCTGCAGCGCTATTCACACACCGCGCAGCCGGCGGGATCTGCAGCGCTATTCTCACACCGCGCTCCCGGCGGGATCTGCAGCGCTATTCTCACACCGCGCTCCCGGCGGGATCTGCAGCGCTATTCTCACACCGCGCACCCGGCGGGATCTGCAGCGCTATTCTCACACCGCGCACCCGGCGGGATCTGCAGCGCTATTCTCACACCGCGCAGCCGGCGGGATCTGCAGCGCTATTCTCACACCGCGCACCCGGCGGGATCTGCAGCGCTATTCTCACACCGCGCAGCCGGCGGGATCTGCAGCGCTATTCACACACCGCGCACCCGGCGGGATCTGCAGCGCTATTCTCACACCGCGCACCCGGCGGGATCTGCAGCGCTATTCTCACACCGCGCAGCCGGCGGGATCTGCAGCGCTATTCTCACACCGCGCACCCGGCGGGATCTGCAGTGCTATTCTCACACCGCGCAGCCGGCGGGATCTGCAGCGCTATTCACACACCGCGCACCCCGGCGGGATCTGCAGCGCTATTCTCACACCGCGCACCCCGGCGGGATCTGCAGCGCTATTCTCACACCGCGCAGCCGGCGGGATCTGCAGCGCTATTCACACACCGCGCACCCGGCGGGATCTGCAGCGCTATTCTCACACCGCGCACCCGGCGGGATCTGCAGCGCTATTCTCACACCGCGCAGCCGGCGGGATCTGCAGCGCTATTCACACACCGCGAAGCCGGCGGGATCTGCAGCGCTATTCTCACACCGCGCAGCCGCCGGCAGGATCTGCAGCGCTATTCACGCACCGCGCTCCCGGCGGGATCTGCAGCGCTATTCACACCGCGCAGCCGGCGGGATCTGCAGCGCTATTCACACACCACGCAGCCGGCGGGATCTGCAGCGCTATTCACACACCGCGCACCCGGCGGGATCTGCAGCGCTATTCACACACCGCGCGCGGGATCTGCAGCGCTATTCACACACCGCGCACACGGCGGGATCTGCAGCGCTATTCTCACACCGCGCACAACGGCGGGATCTGCAGCGCTATTCTCACACCGCGCACGGGATCTGCAGCGCTATTCTCACACCGCGCTCCCGGCGGGATCTGCAGCGTTAGCCAGGCCTGTAAATGAGGTTGCGCCTGCGCTTTCAGTAAAGCGGATCCGTTGCGGATCAGAACGCGTGTGGTTGGATGAAGGTTTAGAGATCTGTATATTCATGCGGTGAGGACGGGATCAGTTTGGTCATCTCACCGAGCAGGAAACGAGGTGGATATATATCACCGAGAGACATTCAGCGCACGCTTCAGCGCACGCTCCAGCGCACGCTTCAGCACACGCGCCCCCAGACCTCTCAGTAAAACCGTCTCACACCAAGCTGTATGGCAAAGATCTTTATTACGTTAGGTTTTTAGTATAAATATATAAATAGTTTAGAAAAGCCACAGGCGGCAGCGCGCGCTCGCGTCACCGCCTCCTGTCGCGGTTCTGGCGTCGGTGGATGTGTAAGTGGAGGAGAGTCTGTGGTAGCGGAAGCCGCGCGTCCTGCCCCTCCCGGTGTTTCATCTCGCGCACCATCTGGCAGAGCGCGCAGACCAGGCAGCAGCAGATACTGCAGTAATCGGTCATAAGGTCGCCCTGCGGAGAGAGGACGGTCAGTCAGTGCGGCCATCTGACCCCCGGGAACCGTCTCCCACCTCCGAGGAACAATTTCCATCCATCTTTAAATAACCCTCAGTCCCACACCGGTCAGGCTTTGATAAATGACGTTATTCGCGCCCCCAGACGCAACGCGGAGGAAATAACCGTTTGTGTAAAAATGTATCATTTGCCCACTAATTTGGGGCCATTTAGCTATAACCATATATAGTAATTACTGCCCCCCCCAGTATTTATTCGCAGTAATTACCGCCCCCCCAGTATTTATTCGCAGTAATTACCGCCCTCCCCCGGTATTTATTCGCAGTAATTACCGCCCTCCCCCGGTATTTATTCGCAGTAATTACCGCCCTCCCCCGGTATTTATTCGCAGTAATTACCGCCCTCCCCCGGTATTTATTGGCAGTAATTACCGCCCTCCCCCGGTATTTATTGGCAGTAATTACCGCCCTCCCCCGGTATTTATTGGCAGTAATTACCGCCCTCCCCCGGTATTTATTGGCAGTAATTACCGCCCTCCCCCGGTATTTATTGGCAGTAATTACCGCCCTCCCCCAGTATTTATTCGCAGTAATTACCGCCCTCCCCCAGTATTTATTCGCAGTAATTACCGCCCTCCCCCAGTATTTATTCGCAGTAATTACCGCCCTCCCCAGTATTTATTCGCAGTAATTACCGCCCTCCCCCAGTATTTATTCGCAGTAATTACCGCCCTCCCCAGTATTTATTCGCAGTAATTACCGCCCTCCCCCGGTATTTATTCGCAGTAATTACCGCCCTCCCCCGGTATTTATTCGCAGTAATTACCGCCCTCCCCCGGTATTTATTCGCAGTAATTACCGCCCTCCCCCGGTATTTATTCGCAGTAATTACCGCCCTCCCCCGGTATTTATTCGCAGTAATTACCGCCCTCCCCCGGTATTTATTCGCAGTAATTACCCGCCCTCCCCCGGTATTTATTCGCAGTAATTACCGCCCTCCCCCGGTATTTATTCGCAGTAATTACCGCCCTCCCCCGGTATTTATTCGCAGTAATTACCGCCCTCCCCCGGTATTTATTCGCAGTAATTACCGCCCTCCCCCGGTATTTATTCGCAGTAATTACCGCCCTCCCCCGGTATTTATTCGCAGTAATTACCGCCCTCCCCCGGTATTTATTCGCAGTAATTACCGCCCTCCCCCGGTATTTATTCGCAGTAATTACCGCCCTCCCCCGGTATTTATTCGCAGTAATTACCGCCCTCCCCCGGTATTTATTCGCAGTAATTACCGCCCTCCCCCGGTATTTATTCGCAGTAATTACCGCCCTCCCCCGGTATTTATTCGCAGTAATTACCGCCCTCCCCCGGTATTTATTCGCAGTAATTACCGCCCTCCCCCAGTATTTATTCGCAGTAATTACCGCCCTCCCACAGTATTTATTCGCAGTAATTACCGCCCTCCCCCAGTATTTATTCGCAGTAATTACCGCCCTCCCCCAGTATTTATTCGCAGTAATTACCGCCCTCCCCCAGTATTTATTCGCAGTAATTACCGCCCTCCCCCAGTATTTATTCGCAGTAATTACCGCCCTCCCCCAGTATTTATTCGCAGTAATTACCGCCCTCCCCCAGTATTTATTCGCAGTAATTACCCGCCCTCCCCCAGTATTTATTCGCAGTAATTACCGCCCTCCCCCAGTATTTATTCGCAGTAATTACCGCCCTCCCCCAGTATTTATTCGCAGTAATTACCGCCCCCCCCCAGTATTTATTCGCAGTAATTACCGCCCTCCCCCAGTATTTATTCGCAGTAATTACCGCCCTCCCCCAGTATTTATTCGCAGTAATTACCGCCCTCCCCCAGTATTTATTCGCAGTAATTACCGCCCTCCCCCAGTATATAGTCGCAGTAATTACCGCCCTCCCCAGTATTTATTCGCAGTAATTACCGCCCTCCCCCAGTATTTATTCGCAGTAATTACCGCCCTCCCCCAGTATTTATTCGCAGTAATTACCGCCCTCCCCCAGTATTTATTCGCAGTAATTACCGCCCTCCCCCAGTATTTATTCGCAGTAATTACCGCCCTCCCCCAGTATTTATTCGCTGTAATTACCGCCCTCCCCCAGTATTTATTCGCAGTAATTACCGCCCTCCCCCAGTATTTATTCGCAGTAATTACCGCCCTCCCCCAGTATTTATTCGCAGTAATTACCGCCCTCCCCCAGTATTTATTCGCAGTAATTACCGCCCTCCCCCAGTATTTATTCGCAGTAATTACCGCCCTCCCCCAGTATTTATTCGCAGTAATTACCGCCCTCCCCCAGTATTTATTCGCAGTAATTACCGCCCTCCCCCTGTATTTATTCGCAGTAATTACCGCCCTCCCCCAGTATTTATTCGCCGTAATTACCGCCCTCCCCCAGTATTTATTCGCCGTAATTACCGCCCTCCCCCAGTATTTATTCGCAGTAATTACCGCCCTCCCCCAGTATTTATTCGCAGTAATTACCCGCCCTCCCCCAGTATTTATTCGCAGTAATTACCGCCCTCCCCCAGTATTTATTCGCAGTAATTACCGCCCTCCCCCCAGTATTTATTCGCAGTAATTACCGCCCTCCCCCAGTATTTATTCGCAGTAATTACCGCCCTCCCCCAGTATTTATTCGCAGTAATTACCGCCCTCCCCCAGTATTTATTCGCAGTAATTACCGCCCTCCCCCAGTATTTATTCGCAGTAATTACCGCCCTCCCCCAGTATTTATTCGCAGTAATTACCGCCCTCCCCCTGTATTTATTCGCAGTAATTACCGCCCTCCCCCAGTATTTATTCGCCGTAATTACCCGCCCTCCCCCAGTATTTATTCGCAGTAATTACCGCCCTCCCCCAGTATTTATTCGCAGTAATTACCGCCCTCCCCCAGTATTTATTCGCAGTAATTACCGCCCTCCCCAGTATTTATTCGCAGTAATTACCGCCCTCCCCCAGTATTTATTCGCAGTAATTACCGCCCTCCCCCAGTATTTATTCGCAGTAATTACCGCCCTCCCCCAGTATTTATTCGCAGTAATTACCGCCCTCCCCCAGTATTTATTCGCAGTAATTACCGCCCTCCCCCAGTATTTATTCGCAGTAATTACCGCCCTCCCCCAGTATTTATTCGCAGTAATTACCGCCCTCCCCCAGTATTTATTCGCAGTAATTACCGCCCTCCCCCAGTATTTATTCGCAGTAATTACCGCCCTCCCCCAGTATTTATTCGCAGTAATTACCGCCCTCCCCCAGTATTTAATTCGCAGTAATTACCGCCCTCCCCCAGTATTTATTCGCAGTAATTACTGCCCTCCCCCAGTATTTATTCGCAGTAATTACCGCCCTCCCCCAGTATTTATTCGCAGTAATTACCGCCCTCCCCCAGTATTTATTCGCAGTAATTACCGCCCTCCCCCAGTATTTATTCGCAGTAATTACCGCCCTCCCCCCTGTATTTATTCGCAGTAATTACCGCCCTCCCCCAGTATTTATTCGCAGTAATTACCGCCCTCCCCCAGTATTTATTCGCAGTAATTACCGCCCTCCCCCAGTATTTATTCGCAGTAATTACCGCCCTCCCCCAGTATTTATTCGCAGTAATTACCGCCCTCCCCCAGTATTTATTCGCAGTAATTACTGCCCTCCCCCAGTATTTATTCGCAGTAATTACCCGCCCTCCCCCAGTATTTATTCGCAGTAATTACCGCCCTCCCCCTGTATTTATTCGCAGTAATTACCGCCCTCCCCCAGTATTTATTCGCAGTAATTACCGCCCTCCCCCAGTATTTATTCGCAGTAATTACCGCCCTCCCCCAGTATTTATTCGCAGTAATTACCGCCCTCCCCCGGTATTTATTCGCAGTAATTACCGCCCTCCCCCGGTATTTATTCGCAGTAATTACCGCCCTCCCCCGGTATTTATTCGCAGTAATTACCGCCCTCCCCGGTATTTATTCGCAGTAATTACCGCCCTCCCCCGGTATTTATTCGCAGTAATTCTACCGCCCTCCCCCGGTATTTATTCGCAGTAATTACCGCCCTCCCCCGGTATTTATTCGCAGTAATTACCGCCCTCCCCCTGTATTTATTCGCAGTAATTACCGCCCTCCCCCGGTATTTATTCGCAGTAATTACCGCCCTCCCCCGGTATTTATTCGCAGTAATTACCGCCCTCCCCCGGTATTTATTCGCAGTAATTACCGCCCTCCCCCGGTATTTATTCGCAGTAATTACCGCCCTCCCCCGGTATTTATTCGCAGTAATTACCGCCCTCCCCCGGTATTTATTCGCAGTAATTACCGCCCTCCCCCAGTATTTATTCGCAGTAATTACCGTCCTCCCCCAGTATTTATTCGCAGTAATTACCGCCCTCCCCCAGTATTTATTCGCAGTAATTACCGCCCTCCCCCAGTATTTATTCGCAGTAATTACCGCCCTCCCCCAGTATTTATTCGCAGTAATTACCGCCCTCCCCCAGTATTTATTCGCAGTAATTACCCGCCCTCCCCCAGTATTTATTCGCAGTAATTACCGCCCTCCCCCAGTATTTATTCGCAGTAATTACCGCCCTCCCCCAGTATTTATTCGCAGTAATTACCGCCCTCCCCCAGTATTTATTCGCAGTAATTACCGCCCTCCCCCAGTATTTATTCGCAGTAATTACCGCCCTCCCCCTGTATTTATTCGCAGTAATTACCGCCCTCCCCCAGTATTTATTCGCAGTAATTACCGCCCTCCCCCAGTATTTATTCGCAGTAATTACCGCCCTCCCCCAGTATTTATTCGCAGTAATTACCGCCCTCCCCCAGTATTTATTCGCAGTAATTACCGCCCTCCCCCAGTATTTATTCGCAGTAATTACCGCCCTCCCCCAGTATTTATTCGCAGTAATTACTGCCCTCCCCCAGTATTTATTCGCAGTAATTACTGCCCTCCCCCCAGTATTTATTCGCAGTAATTACCGCCCTCCCCTGTATTTATTCGCAGTAATTACCGCCCTCCCCCAGTATTTATTCGCAGTAATTACCGCCCTCCCCCAGTATTTATTCGCAGTAATTACCGCCCTCCCCCAGTATTTATTCGCAGTAATTACCGCCCTCCCCCAGTATTTATTCGCAGTAATTACCGCCCTCCCCCAGTATTTATTCGCAGTAATTACCGCCCTCCCCCAGTATTTATTCGCAGTAATTACTGCCCTCCCCCAGTATTTATTCGCAGTAATTACTGCCCTCCCCCAGTATTTATTCGCAGTAATTACCGCCCTCCCCCTGTATTTATTCGCAGTAATTACCGCCCTCCCCCCAGTATTTATTCGCAGTAATTACCGCCCTCCCCCAGTATTTATTCGCAGTAATTACCGCCCTCCCCCAGTATTTATTCGCAGTAATTACCGCCCTCCCCCGGTATTTATTCGCAGTAATTACCGCCCTCCCCCGGTATTTATTCGCAGTAATTACCGCCCTCCCCCGGTATTTATTCGCAGTAATTACCGCCCTCCCCCGGTATTTATTCGCAGTAATTACCGCCCTCCCCCGGTATTTATTCGCAGTAATTACCGCCCTCCCCCGGTATTTATTCGCAGTAATTACCGCCCTCCCCGGTATTTATTCGCAGTAATTACCGCCCTCCCCCTGTATTTATTCGCAGTAATTACCGCCCTCCCCCCGGTATTTATTCGCAGTAATTACCGCCCTCCCCCGGTATTTATTCGCAGTAATTACCGCCCTCCCCCGGTATTTATTCGCAGTAATTACCGCCCTCCCCCGGTATTTATTCGCAGTAATTACCGCCCTCCCCCGGTATTTATTCGCAGTAATTACCGCCCTCCCCCGGTATTTATTCGCAGTAATTACCGCCCTCCCCCATTATTTATTCGCAGTAATTACCGTCCTCCCCAGTATTTATTCGCAGTAATTACCGCCCTCCCCCAGTATTTATTCGCAGTAATTACCGCCCTCCCACAGTATTTATTCGCAGTAATTACCGCCCTCCCCCAGTATTTATTCGCAGTAATTACCGCCCTCCCCCAGTATTTATTCGCAGTAATTACCGCCCTCCCCCAGTATTTATTCGCAGTAATTACCGCCCTCCCCCAGTATTTATTCGCAGTAATTACCGCCCTCCCCCAGTATTTATTCGCAGTAATTACCGCCCTCCCCCAGTATTTATTCGCAGTAATTACCGCCCTCCCCCAGTATTTATTCGCAGTAATTACCGCCCTCCCCCAGTATTTATTCGCAGTAATTACCGCCCTCCCCCAGTATTTATTCGCAGTAATTACCGCCCTCCCCCAGTAATTATTCGCAGTAATTACCGCCCTCCCCCAGTATTTATTCGCAGTAATTACCCGCCCTCCCCCAGTATTTATTCGCAGTAATTACCGCCCTCCCCCAGTATTTATTCGCAGTAATTACCGCCCTCCCCCAGTATTTATTCGCAGTAATTACCGCCCTCCCCCAGTATATAGTCGCAGTAATTACCGCCCTCCCCCAGTATTTATTCGCAGTAATTACCGCCCTCCCCCAGTATTTATTCGCAGTAATTACCGCCCTCCCCCAGTATTTATTCGCAGTAATTACCGCCCTCCCCCAGTATTTATTCGCAGTAATTACCGCCCTCCCCCAGTATTTATTCGCAGTAATTACCGCCCTCCCCCAGTATTTATTCGCAGTAATTACCGCCCTCCCCCAGTATTTATTCGCAGTAATTACTGCCCTCCCCCAGTATTTATTCGCAGTAATTACCGCCCTCCCCCTGTATTTATTCGCAGTAATTACCGCCCTCCCCCAGTATTTATTCGCAGTAATTACCGCCCTCCCCCAGTATTTATTCGCAGTAATTACCGCCCTCCCCCAGTATTTATTCGCAGTAATTACCGCCCTCCCCCAGTATTTATTCGCAGTAATTACCGCCCTCCCCCAGTATTTATTCGCAGTAATTACCGCCCTCCCCCAGTATTTATTCGCAGTAATTACCGCCCTCCCCCAGTATTTATTCGCAGTAATTACCGCCCTCCCCCAGTATTTATTCGCAGTAATTACCGCCCTCCCCCAGTATTTATTCGCAGTAATTACCCGCCCTCCCCCAGTATTTATTCGCAGTAATTACCGCCCTCCCCCAGTATTTATTCGCAGTAATTACCGCCCTCCCCCAGTATTTATTCGCAGTAATTACCGCCCTCCCCCAGTATTTATTCGCCGTAATTACCGCCCTCCCCCAGTATTTATTCGCAGTAATTACCGCCCTCCCCCAGTATTTATTCGCAGTAATTACCGCCCTCCCCCAGTATTTATTCGCAGTAATTACTGCCCTCCCCCAGTATTTATTCGCAGTAATTACCGCCCTCCCCCAGTATTTATTCGCAGTAATTACCGCCCTCCCCCAGTATTTATTCGCAGTAATTACTGCCCTCCCCCAGTATTTATTCGCAGTAATTAACGCTTTATTATTAGGTAAAGATGGTAACCATCCGGCAAAGTGCTCGGTTATTGGACATTAGGAGGTTCAACCACTTTGGTCCTCGGAAGGACGACCCCTTTAGACCATCAATGCTCTTCTGTCACAATATACAGTGGTACTGAGCTCCACAGGTCCTCACTCAACATTTTCCCCACTTCATCGCTGCCATCGGGATCAGAACTCCTCCCGCGCTCATCCCACCGATAAGGTTCCCTCCCCCCCCACCTGGACAGGGCGCGGCGTTTCCTCCCCCCCGGGACAGGGCGCGGCGTTTCTCTCCCCCCCCGGACAGGGCGCGGCGTTTCCCTCCCCCCCGGGACAGGGCGCGGCGTTTCCCTCCCCCCCCCGGGACAGGGCGCGGCGTTTCTCTCCCCCCCCGGACAGGGCGCGGCGTTTCCCTCCCCCCCCGGACAGGGCGCGGCGTTTCCCTCCCCCCCCGGACAGGGCGCGGCGTTTCCCTCCCCCCCCGGACAGGGCGCGGCG
>NW_027454770.1:0-60730 GCF_040206685.1 Ascaphus truei
TGCTGTGTGTGCCTGTGCTGTGATAGTGCTGTGTGTGCCTGCGCTGTGATAGTGCTGTGTGTGTGCCTGCGCTGTGATAGTGCTGTGTGTGTGCCTGCGCTGTGATAGTGCTGTGTGTTTGCCTGCGCTGTGATAGTGCTGTGTGTGTGCCTGCGCTGTGATAGTGCTATGTGTGCCTGCGCTGTGATAGTGCTGTGTGTGTGCCTGTGCTGTGATAGTGCTGTGTGTGTGCCTGCGCTGTGATAGTGCTGTGTGTGTGGCTGCGCTGTGATAGTGCTGTGTGTGTGCCTGCGCTGTGATAGTGCTGTGTGTGTGCCTGCGCTGTGATAGTGCTGTGTGTGCCTGCGCTGTGATAGTGCTGTGTGTGCCTGCGCTGTGATAGGGCTGTGTGTGCCTGCGCTGTGATAGTGCTGTGTGTGTGCCTGCGCTGTGATAGTGCTGTGTGTGCCTGCGCTGTGATAATGCTGTGTGTGCCTGCGCTGTGATAGTGCTGTGTGTGTGCCTGCGCTGTGATAGTGCTGTGTGTGCCTGCGCTGTGATAGTGCTGTGTGTGTGCCTGCGCTGTGATAGTGCTGTGTGTGTGCCTGCGCTGTGATAGTGCTGTGTGTGCCTGCGCTGTGATAGTGCTGTGTGTGTGCCTGCGCTGTGATAGTGCTGTGTGTGTGCCTGCGCTGTGATAGTGCTGTGTGTGCCTGCGCTGTGATAATGCTGTGTGTGCCTGCGCTGTGATAGTGCTGTGTGTGTGCCTGCGCTGTGATAGTGCTGTGTGTGCCTGCGCTGTGATAGTGCTGTGTGTGCCTGCGCTGTGATAGTGCTGTGTGTGTGCCTGCGCTGTGATAGTGCTGTGTGTGTGCCTGCGCTGTGATAGTGCTGTGTGTGCCTGCGCTGTGATAGTGCTGTGTGTGTGCCTGCGCTGTGATAGTGCTGTGTGTGTGCCTGCGCTGTGATAGTGCTGTGTGTGCCTGCGCTGTGATAATGCTGTGTGTGCCTGCGCTGTGATAGTGCTGTGTGTGTGCCTGCGCTGTGATAGTGCTGTGTGTGCCTGCGCTGTGATAGTGCTGTGTGTGCCTGCGCTGTGATAGTGCTGTGTGTGTGCCTGCGCTGTGATAGTGCTGTGTGTGCCTGCGCTGTGATAACGCTGTGTGTGTGCCTGTGCTGTGATAGTGCTGTGTGTGCCTGCGCTGTGATAGTGCTGTGTGTGCCTGCGCTGTGATAGTGCTGTGTGTGTGCCTGTGCTGTGATAGTGCTGTGTGTGCCTGCGCTGTGATAGTGCTGTGTGTGCCTGCGCTGTGATAGTGCTGTGTGTGTGCCTGCGCTGTGATAGTGCTGTGTGTGTGCCTGCGCTGTGATAGTGCTGTGTGTGCCTGTGCTGTGATAGTGCTGTGTGTGCCTGCGCTGTGATAGTGCTGTGTGTGTGCCTGCGCTGTGATAGTGCTGTGTGTGCCTGCGCTGTGATAACGCTGTGTGTGCCTGCGCTGTGATAGTGCTGTGTGTGCCTGCGCTGTGATAACGCTGTGTGTGCCTGCGCTGTGATAGTGCTGTGTGTGCCTGCGCTGTGATAACGCTGTGTGTGCCTGCGCTGTGATAGTGCTGTGTGTGCCTGTGCTGTGATAGTGGTGTGTGTGTGCCTGCGCTGTGATAACGCTGTGTGTGTGCCTGCGCTGTGATAGTGCTGTGTGTGTGCCTGCGCTGTGATAGTGCTGTGTGTGTGCCTGCGCTGTGATAGTGCTGTGTGTGCCTGCGCTGTGATAGTGCTGTGTGTGTGCCTGCGCTGTGATAGTGCTGTGTGTGCCTGCGCTGTGATAGTGCTGTGTGTGCCTGCGCTGTGATAGTGCTGTGTGTGTGCCTGCGCTGTGATAGTGCTGTGTGTGCCTGCGCTGTGATAGTGCTGTGTGTGTGCCTGCGCTGTGATAGTGCTGTGTGTGTGCCTGCGCTGTGATAGTGCTGTGTGTGCCTGCGCTGTGATAGTGCTGTGTGTGCCTGCGCTGTGATAGTGCTGTGTGTGCCTGCGCTGTGATAGTGCTGTGTGTGCCTGCGCTGTGATAGTGCTGTGTGTGCCTGTGCTGTGATAGTGGTGTGTGTGTGCCTGCGCTGTGATAACGCTGTGTGTGTGCCTGCGCTGTGATAGTGCTGTGTGTGTGCCTGCGCTGTGATAGTGCTGTGTGTGTGCCTGCGCTGTGATAGTGCTGTGTGTGCCTGCGCTGTGATAGTGCTGTGTGTGTGCCTGCGCTGTGATAGTGCTGTGTGTGCCTGCGCTGTGATAGTGCTGTGTGTGCCTGCGCTGTGATAGTGCTGTGTGTGTGCCTGCGCTGTGATAGTGCTGTGTGTGCCTGCGCTGTGATAGTGCTGTGTGTGCCTGCGCTGTGATAGTGCTGTGTGTGCCTGCGCTGTGATAACGCTGTGTGTGCCTGCGCTGTGATAGTGCTGTGTGTGCCTGCGCTGTGATAACGCTGTGTGTGCCTGCGCTGTGATAGTGCTGTGTGTGCCTGTGCTGTGATAGTGGTGTGTGTGTGCCTGCGCTGTGATAACGCTGTGTGTGTGCCTGCGCTGTGATAGTGCTGTGTGTGTGCCTGCGCTGTGATAGTGCTGTGTGTGTGCCTGCGCTGTGATAGTGCTGTGTGTGCCTGCGCTGTGATAGTGCTGTGTGTGTGCCTGCGCTGTGATAGTGCTGTGTGTGCCTGCGCTGTGATAGTGCTGTGTGTGCCTGCGCTGTGATAGTGCTGTGTGTGTGCCTGCGCTGTGATAGTGCTGTGTGTGCCTGCGCTGTGATAGTGCTGTGTGTGTGCCTGCGCTGTGATAGTGCTGTGTGTGTGCCTGCGCTGTGATAGTGCTGTGTGTGCCTGCGCTGTGATAGTGCTGTGTGTGCCTGCGCTGTGATAGTGCTGTGTGTGCCTGCGCTGTGATAGTGCTGTGTGTGCCTGCGCTGTGATAGTGCTGCACCCCTTTGATTAAGTTCATACCGTATCATCCACAGACTCTTTTATCTCTCGGGCCTCTTCGTAGTTACAGATCTCCTCCAGGCACTCCCGCTCCATGTTTCCTTTCCTGATCTCCTCCCATGGATTGTTGGCTCTGCGAGATCGTGTGAGCACGGACAGGGCCTGCTGGCTGCTCAGGAACACTGGCAGAGACACCCAGAGCGGTGTGTTAGAACCTGGGGTTCCCCTCCCTCCATACCAGGGGTTTTTAATCTTTTTTCGTTAAGTAATCCTATAATTATATTGTGAATTTCTGCGGAACCCCAACCCTCACTAATAGCGTGTCTGAGACCAGATGCATTGTAAGGAACCCCAACCCTCTCTAATAGCGTGTCTGAGACCAGATGCATTGTAAGGAACCCCAACCCTCTCTAATAGCGCGTCTGAGATCTGATGCATTGTAAGGAACCCCAACCCTCTCTAATAGGGTGTCTGAGACCAGATGCATTGTAAGGAACCCCAACCCTCTCTAATAGGGTGTCTGAGACCAGATGCATTGTAAGGAACCCCAACCCTCTCTAATAGCGTGTCTGAGACCAGATGCATTGTAAGGAACCCCAGCCCTCTATAATATCGCGTCTGAGATCAGATGCATTGTTAGGAACCCCATCCCTCACTAATAGCGTGTCTGAGACCAGATGCATTGTAAGGAACCCCAACCCTCTCTAATAGCGTGTCTGAAACCAGATGCATTGTAAGGAACCCCAACCCTCACTAATAGCGTGTCTGAGATCTGATGCATTGTAAGGAACCCCAACCCTCTCTAATAGCGCGTCTGAGATCTGATGCATTGTAAGGAACCCCAACCCTCTCTAATAGGGTGTCTGAGACCAGATACATTGTAAGGAACCCCAACCCTCTCTAATAGCACGTCTGAGATCAGATGCATTGTAAGGAACCCCAACCCTCTATAATATCGCGTCTGAGATCAGATGCATTGTTAGGAACCCCAACCCTCACTAATAGCGTGTCTGAGATCTGATGCATTGTAAGGAACCCCAACCCTCTCTAATAACGCGTCTGAGATCTGATGCATTGTAAGGAACCCCAACCCTCTCTAATAGGGTGTCTGAGACCAGATACATTGTAAGGAACCCCAACCCTCTCTAATAGCACGTCTGAGACCAGATGCATTGTAAGGAACCCCAACCCTCTCTAATAGCGTGTCTGAGACCAGATGCATTGTAAGGAACCCCAACCCTCTCTAATAGCGCGTCTGAGACCAGATGCATTGTAAGGAACCCCAACCCTCTCTAATAGCGCGTCTGAGATCAGATACATTGTAAGGAACCCCAACCATCTCTAATAGCGCTTCTGAAATCAGATGCATTGTAAGGAACCCCAACCCTCTCTAATATCGCGTCTGAGATCTGATGCATTGTAAGGAACCCCAACCCTCTCTAATAGCGCGTCTGAGATCAGATACATAGTAAGGAACCTCAAACCTCTCTAATAGCGCGTCTGAGATCCGATGCATTATAAGGAACCCCAACCCTCTCTAATATTATGTCTATCAGATGCATTGTAAATTATTCTGTATTTGTTACGATTTTCAAATTACTTTAAAATTGCAGGGACCCCTTTAGGGGTGCCCGGGGGAACCCTGAGGCTGCTAGGAACAGCAGTTGAAAAATTCTGCTCCACACACTGGGGCAGAAGCACAAGAATTCCAGCGCGCTCCGGAAAACAGAAACCGTGGAATGGTAGAAAGTGTTTAGGCGCCAGAGGGATCTGTGACAAATTGCCTTGCAGTCCCTTCTGGTAGCAAAAGGGTTAAATTCTCTACACTTGACAAATTAGAGAAGAGGGGGGGGGGTGGACTGCAAGACTGGCGCTGTGTGGAAGGGCGAGAAAGAACGCCACCCGAGACGCAAGATGATATTACCCCTTATAACACAAGTGTGCTGTGTAACTCCTCGTGTTGCTTCATATAACTCAGGGGGGGGGGGGCAATTCCAGTCCTCAAAGGCCACCAACTGGTCAGTTTTTCAGGATACCCCTGCTTCAGCACAGGTGACTCAATCAGTCCCTGCTTTCAGCACAGGTGGCTTCAACTGAGCCTGTGATTGAGAGCCACCTGCGCTGAAAGCTGGGATATCCTGAAAACCTGTCCCGGTGGTGGCCGCCCTTAAGGACTGGAGTTGCCCGCCCCTGTATACGGCAGAAAGGGAATAACGGGAACGGTCACTTCATATAACGGAGAATCCCACGCCAGTATAAGGAGGAGGCGCCATTCTCTCGGGGGACCCGCTGTATAAAATATTTGGCATTAGCAGCTCGCACCCAAACTTTGGTTACAAATCCCGTACAGTAAAAGTGTTCTATAGAAAGAAGTATTTTACTAAAATGCCCAACCGCCCCCCGGATGTCCAGCGACGTCCTCCGCAATCTTACAACACTTCTTATTCGCGTCACAGCGACCGGCAACGTGTCGCGAAGCCAAAGCAGCCAAGCGACGTGTCGCGGGCCCGTCGGGACGGAATAGGTCAGACTCCGGTCCCCGTGTCTTTGCCCTGCGGCAGCGAGACGCCGTTACATGGGAGGGTAGACCCGGAGTACCCTTCTTACCGTTGTGGCACTGGATTAGGGGCAGCAGGGAGGCGATGAGAAGCCCCCCTGTGATCTGAACCCTGCGCAGCATGGTGGGGGTCAGAGAAGAGCCAGCGGCGACCTGTGGATCCCGGCAGCTTCTACTCAACTAAGCAACGTTTTAGGATGATTGCCTGTGTCAGGGACAGGCAGACCCTCCTCTACCCTTCCTCCCTCCCCCTCACTGCTGTGCCCCTCATCCACCTTCTGGGGTCATGGCCTAGTTACACATTCAAAAGCAAACAGAGTCCGCTTCCTCAACAATATATTAGCATAACATGGCTCATTTACATGGACGGAGTATCAGGTCCTTAATACCTGTCACAAAGCAAAGTATTACCCTGCCCCCCACCTCCCCACATACACACACCTGGAGTTTATCAGTGTCACCACATTCTACACTGTGACTCCCCCAGCAGTGCCCTGTCACACTGTGACTCCCCCAGCAGCGCCCTGTCACACTGTGACTCCCCCAGCACAGCCCTGTCACACTGTGACACCCCCAGCAGCGCCCTGTCACACTGTGACTGCCCCAGCAGCGCCCTGTCACACTGTGACTCCCCCAGCACAGCCCTGTCACACTGTGACACCCCCAGCAGCGCCCTGTCACACTGTGACTCCCCCAGCAGCGCCCTGTCACACTGTGACTCCCCCAGCAGCGCCCTGTCACACTGTGACTCCCGCAGCAGCGCCCTGTCACACTGTGACTCCCCCAGCAGCGCCCTGTCACACTGTGACTCCCCAAGCAATGCCCTGTCACACTGTGACTCCCCCAGCAGCGCCCTGTCACACTGTGACTCCCCCTGCAGCGCCCTGTCACACTGTGACTCCCCCAGCAGCACCCTGTCACAGTGTGACTCCCCCAGCAGCGCCCTGTCACACTGTGACTCCCCCAGCAGCGCCCTGTCACACTGTGACTCCCCCAGCAGCGCCCTGTCACACTGTGACTCCCCCAGCAGCGCCCTGTCACAGTGTGACTCCCCCAGCAGCGCCCTGTCACACTGTGACTCCCCCAGCAGCGCCCTGTCACACTGTGACTCCCGCAGCAGCGCCCTGTCACACTGTGACTCCCCCTGCAGCGTCCTGTCACAGTGTGACTCCCCCAGCAGCGCCCTGTCACACTGTGACTCCCCCAGCAGCGCCCTGTCACACTGTGACTCCCCCAGCAGCGCCCTGTCACACTGTGACTCCCCCAGCAGCGCCCTGTCACACTGTGACTCCCCCAGCAGCGCCCTGTCACACTGTGACTCCCCCAGCAGCGCCCTGTCACACTGTGACTCCCCCAGCAGCGCCCTCTCACACTGTGACTCCCCCAGAAGCGCCCTGTCACACTGTGACTCCCCCAGCAGCGCCCTGTCACACTGTGACTCCCCCAGCAGCGCCCTGTCACACTGTGACTCCCCCAGCAGCGCCCTGTCACACTGTGACTCCCCCAGCAGCGCCCTGTCACACTGTGACTCCCCCAGAAGCGCCCTGTCACACTCTGACTCCCCCAGCAGCGCCCTGTCACACTGTGACTCCCCCAGCAGCGCCCTGTCACACTGTGACTCCCCCAGCAGCGCCCTGTCACACTGTGACTCCCCCAGCAGCGCCCTGTCACACTGTGACTCCCCCAGCAGCGCCCTGTCACAGTGTGACTCCCCAAGCAACGCCCTGTCATACTGTGACTCCCCCAGCAGCGCCCTGTCACACTGTGACTCCCCCAGCAGCGCCCTGTCACAGTGTGACTCCCCAAGCAACGCCCTGTCACACTGTGACTCCCGCAGCAGCGCCCTGTCACACTGTGACTCTCCCAGCAGCGCCCTGTCACACTGTGACTCCCCCAGCAGCGCCCTGTCACACTGTGACTCCCCCAGCAGCGCCCTGTCACACTGTGACTCCCCCAGCAGCGCCCTGTCACACTGTGACTCCCCCAGCAGCGCCCTGTCACACTGTGACTCCCCCAGCAGCGCCCTGTCACACTGTGACTCCCCCAGCAGCGCCCTGTCACACTGTGACTCCCCCAGCAGCGCCCTGTCACACTGTGACTCCCCCAGCAGCGCCCTGTCACACTGTGACTTCCCCAGCAGCGCCCTGTCACACTGTGACTCCCCCAGCAGCGCCCTGTCACACTGTGACTCCCCCAGCAGCGCCCTGTCACACTGTGACTCCCCCAGCAGCGCCCCGTCACACTGTGACTCCCCCAGCAGCGCCCTGTCACACTGTGACTCCCCAAGCAACGCCCTGTCACACTGTGACTCCCGCAGCAGCGCCCTGTCACACTGTGACTCCCCCAGCAGCGCCCTGTCACAGTGTGACTCCCCCAGCAGCGCCCTGTCACACTGTGACTCCCCCAGCAGTGCCCTGTCACACTGTGACTCCCCCAGCAGCGCCCTGTCACACTGTGACTCCCCAAGCAGCGCCCTGTCACACTGTGACTCCCCCAGCAGCGCCCTGTCACACTGTGACTCCCCCAGCAGCGCCCTGTCACAGTGTGACTCCCCCAGCAGCGCCCTGTCACACTGTGACTCCCGCAGCAGCGCCCTGTCACACTGTGACTCCCCCAGCAGCGCCCTGTCACACTGTGACTCCCCAAGCAATGCCCTGTCACACTGTGACTCCCGCAGCAGCGCCCTGTCACACTGTGACTCCCCCTGCAGCGCCCTGTCACACTGTGACTCCCCCAGCAGCGCCCTGTCACAGTGTGACTCCCCCAGCAGCGCCCTGTCACAGTGTGACTCCCCCAGCAGCGCCCTGTCACACTGTGACTCCCCCAGCAGCGCCCTGTCACACTGTGACTCCCCCAGCAGCGCCCTGTCACACTGTGACTCCCCCAGAAGCGCCCTGTCACACTGTGACTCCCCCAGCAGCGCCCTGTCACACTGTGACTCCCCCAGAAGCGCCCTGTCACACTGTGACTCCCCCAGCAGCGCCCTGTCACACTGTGACTCCCCCAGCAGCGCCCTGTCACACTGTGACTCCCCCAGCAGCGCCCTGTCACACTGTGACTCCCCCAGCAGCGCCCTGTCACACTGTGACTCCCCCAGCAGCGCCCTGTCACACTGTGACTCCCCCAGCAGCGCCCTGTCACACTGTGACTCCCCCAGCAGCGCCCTGTCACACTGTGACTCCCCCAGCAGCGCCCTGTCACACTGTGACTTCCCCAGCAGCGCCCTGTCACACTGTGACTCCCCCAGCAGCGCCCTGTCACACTGTGACTCCCCCAGCAGCGCCCTGTCACACTGTGACTCCCCCAGCAGCGCCCTGTCACACTGTGACTCCCCCAGCAGCGCCCTGTCACACTGTGACTCCCCAAGCAACGCCCTGTCACACTGTGACTCCCGCAGCAGCGCCCTGTCACACTGTGACTCCCCCAGCAGCGCCCTGTCACAGTGTGACTCCCCCAGCAGCGCCCTGTCACACTGTGACTCCCGCAGCAGCGCCCTGTCACACTGTGACTCCCCCAGCAGCGCCCTGTCACACTGTGACTCCCCAAGCAATGCCCTGTCACACTGTGACTCCCGCAGCAGCGCCCTGTCACACTGTGACTCCCCCTGCAGCGTCCTGTCACAGTGTGACTCCCCCAGCAGCGCCCTGTCACACTGTGACTCCCCCAGCAGCGCCCTGTCACACTGTGACTCCCCCAGCAGCGCCCTGTCACACTGTGACTCCCCCAGCAGTGCCCTGTCACACTGTGACTCCCCCAGCAGCGCCCTGTCACACTGTGACTCCCCCAGCAGCGCCCTGTCACACTGTGACTCCCCCAGCAGCGCCCTCTCACACTGTGACTCCCCCAGAAGCGCCCTGTCACACTGTGACTCCCCCAGCAGCGCCCTGTCACACTGTGACTCCCCCAGCAGCGCCCTGTCACACTGTGACTCCCCCAGCAGCGCCCTGTCACACTGTGACTCCCCCAACAGCGCCCTGTCACACTGTGACTCCCCCAGCAGCGCCCTGTCACACTGTGACTCCCCCAGCAGCGCCCTGTCACACTGTGACTCCCCAGCAGCGCCCTGTCACACTGTGACTCCCCCAGCAGCGCCCTGTCACACTGTGACTCCCCAAGCAACGCCCTGTCACACTGTGACTCCCGCAGCAGCGCCCTGTCACACTGTGACTCCCCCAGCAGCGCCCTGTCACAGTGTGACTCCCCCAGCAGCGCCCTGTCACAGTGTGACTCCCCCAGCAGCGCCCTGTCACACTGTGACTCCCCCAGCAGCGCCCTGTCACACTGTGACTCCCCCAGCAGCGCCGTCACACTGTGACTCCCCCAGCAGCGCCCTGTCACACTGTGACTCACCCAGCAGCGCCCTGTCACACTGTGACTCCCCCAGCAGCGCCCTGTCACACTGTGACTCCCACAGCAGCGCCCTGTCACACTGTGACTCCCCCAGCAGCGCCCTGTCACACTGTGACTCCCCCAGCAGCGCCCTGTCACAGTGTGACTCCCCAAGCAACGCCCTGTCACACTGTGACTCCCGCAGCAGCGCCCTGTCACACTGTGACTCCCCCAGCAGCGCCCTGTCACACTGTGACTCAACCAGCAGCGCCCTGTCACAGTGTGACTCCCCCAGCAGCGCCCTGTCACACTGTGACTCCCCCAGCAGCGCCCTGTCACACTGTGACTCCCCCAGCAGTGCCCTGTCACACTGTGACTTCCCCAGGAGTGCCCTGTCACACTGTGACTCCCCCAGCAGCGCCCTGTCACACTGTGACTCCCCCAGCAGCGCCCTGTCACAGTTTGACTCTCCCAGCAGTGCCCTGTCACACTGTGACTCTCCCAGCAGCGCCCTGTCACACTGTGACTCCCCCAGCAGTGCCCTGTCACACTGTGACTCTCCCAGCAGCACCCTGTCACAGTTTGACTCTCCCAGCAGCACCCTGTCACAGTTTGACTCTCCCAGCAGTGTCCCCTGTCCCCAACCAGTGCCCAATTCACAGACTGGGAGGTGCAGATGTGCAAAATTTGCACTGATTTTTGCCGAAGGAACAATTTGCATTTTATTTTCCGTGAAACTTTCCAAACCCAATTTCCGGGTCACATCACCATGTTTCCATGTACTGTATATACCGCCATGTCCAAGAAATGATGGCACCATGCACGAAAATATTATTGCCCATTACTCTCACACAAATCCAGCAAAAATCCAAAATCTAAAGAAAATTTGGAAAACAAAAATGGCAAAGCACATGTGAAGATATTCACCCATTTCCGTGGGCGCCCAGTCTGTCCTACTCGTCCCTCACAGAATAAATATTTGTTTTGGGACAGCAGTCCAAAGAGCAGGGTCAGAGCTGAGCCAGCTCAGAGGGCACTGACCCTCTCCTGCCGTCCTGCTCACCCTGAACGCTCACAGGGCCTCATGTAACATCAACAAGAGTAAACTTACACCCCATATACACGAGTCCTACAGGAGCAGCACCCCATATACACCGAGTCCTACAGGAGCAGCACCCCATATACACAGAGTCCTACAGGAGCAGCACCCCATATACACGAGTCCTACAGGAGCAGCACCCCATATACACCGAGTCCTACAGGAGCAGCACCCCATATACACCGAGTCCTACAGGAGCAGCACCCCATATACACCGAGTCCTAGAGGAGCAGCACCCCATATACACAGAGTCTTACAGGAGCAACACCCCATATACACCGAGTCCTACAGGAGCAGCACCCCATATACACCGAGTCCTACAGGAGCAACACCCCATATACACCGAGTCCTACAGGAGCAGCACCCCATATACACAGAGTCCTACAGGAGCAGCACCCCATATACACAGAGTCCTACAGGAGCAGCACCCCATATACACAGAGTCCTACAAGAGCCGCACCCCATATACACAGAGTCCTACAGGAGCAACACCCCATATACACCGAGTCCTACAGGAGCAGCACCCCATATACACCGAGTCCTACAGGAGCAGCACCCCATATACACAGAGTCCTACAAGAGCCGCACCCCATATACACCGAGTCCTACAGGAGCAGCACCCCATATACACCAAGTCCTACAGGAGCAGCACCCCATATACACCGAGTCCTACAGGAGCAGCACCCCATATACACCGAGTCCTACAGGAGCAGCACCCCATATACACCGAGTCCTACAGGAGCAGCACCCCATATACACCGAGTCCTACAGGAGCAGCACCCCATATACACCGAGTCCTACAGGAGCAGCACCCCATATACACCGAGTCCTACAGGAGCAACACCCCATATACACCGAGCCCTACAGGAGCAGCACCCCATATACACCGAGTCCTACAGGAGCAGCACCCCATATACACCGAGTCCTACAGGAGCAGCACCCCATATACACCGAGTCCTACAGGAGCAGCACCCCATATACACCGAGTCCTACAGGAGCAACACCCCATATACACCGAGTCCTACAGGAGCAGCACCCCATATACACCGAGTCATACAGGAGCAGCACCCCATATACACCGAGTCCTACTTGAGCAACACCCCATATACACCGAGTCCTACAGGAGCAACACCCCATATACACCGAGTCCTACAGGAGCAACACCCCATATACACCGAGTCCTACAGGAGCAGCACCCCATATACACCGAGTCCTACAGGAGTAGCACCCCATATACACCGAGTCCTACAGGAGCAGCACCCCATATACACCGAGTCCTACAGGAGCAGCACCCCATATACACCGAGTCCTACAGGAGCAGCACCCCATATACACCGAGTCCTACAGGAGCAGCACCCCATATACACCGAGTCCTACAGGAGCAGCACCCCATATACACCGAGTCCTACAGGAGCAGCACCCCATATACACCGAGTCCTACAGGAGCAGCACCCCAAATACACAGAGTCCTACAGGAGCAGCACCCCATATACACCGAGTCCTACAGGAGCAGCACCCCATATACACCGAGTCCTACAGGAGCAGCAGACAACATAAGAAAGCTCTGGTTGTGAATGTGAGTGATGTATATACAGTGTATCAGCGGTGCTCAACTTCTACAATGCCTTGTTATTTGAATTATTCTATATCCTGCCCTCCTTATCGCGCCCCCTTAATATTTGAGGCATACAGTGGGAAATAAACTTCCCATTTAATCCCATTGAAGACTTCGGCGGTCTCACATTTGAATCTGGTCTGTAACTGTTACGTACGCCCATAAATAAAATAATACTGCAACTTTGGCAACACTTTGCGCGATTATCTCACATTCCGGTGCTGTGTAGCAGAGAGCTTGCTACGCGGGAGCATTAACCGGGATGCACAAAGACGTAGCATATGTGGTAATTACTTTGTGTGGAACATTTATCGCAGGCGCTCCGAAGCTGAATCTCCCTCCCCCACATCAGCAGATAAAACATTTTAGCCATAAATGCAGGTACAAAAAGGACAGGATTTGAGCTGCATCAGGGGATGTTTATTCCCCGTACGCCTCCTTTTGATGCTGTAACGCCGAGTTCTGTCTAAGGTCGAGTCCATAGAAGGACAGGCCGCGCTGAGCCGTGCGGACGCTCCGCGCTGAGCCCCTGCATCCTCAATAAGGATGCCTTGAGAGGGGGCTCACGCGAGCGTCCGCAGGCGTGCTGAGGCGCTGGATTTTTCAGCCGACAGCCAAGCTGTTTTAAAGCGCGCTGTTGGCTGAAAACATCCAATCAGCCTGAGGCAGCATCAACGTCACGGCGCCGTGACGTCAGTGCGTCGCGTGCGATTGGCCCAGCGACGTCACTGCCCCGCCTCCAACCACCTCCCCCCCCGGCTCCCTTCGCGCACGCTGGTTCGCGTCAGCGCGGCTCGGAACTCCTCACCCTAAGCCGGGAGACTGCGGATGTGTGTCAGGGTGAAAGTGTTGCGCTGGCGCGAGAACTTGGTGTGCGCACATGAGCGGTGCAGATCCTGCCAGTCTAGTCTCCAAATGTTAAGTCCCTGACTCTGAAAACCACCAATCATCTCACAGTATTACAATGAACTAAATACACAAAGTGGACGCAGAACGCAGGGCTAAATTGGGCGACACGGGGCGGGATAGGACATGGGAGAACAATGTTCCCAGACTGGGCAAACAATCACTAACAAAACTGCTTTTCTAAAATGACAAAAAATAAGGAATAATAAGAAGGAATTCTCATCAGTTTGTTCCGTCATATTAAAAAAAAACATCAGATTGGTGATGTTACTCTGCACTTCTCAAGATGCTCATCAACAAAAGGTGCTCGCTCCTTTCAATCTGCCGTTCAAGCTGAGATTTCTTGGAGGGGCCATGCAGGAAGTGGAGTATGGCAGATGTTTCTCACAGTAGCTTTAGTTTTATGTAAGCCCCAGCATGTATATGGGTTAGTGCAGCTCTGTCAGCGTGATGGACAGGCACTGTGGTACTTAGACAAAGGAATCCGATTCAGGGCGCAATACTGATTCCTTTTCGAAGGTCGTCACACTGCACCATTCTCCCGTGCTAGCATTCTCTGCCCATGCGCCCGCTCTTCTTATCACCTGTATGGCTGCGGCCACGCTGCCGCTAACCACGCTCATGCTGGAGAGCGGTGACGTCACCAGCTCTCCAAGCATGAGCGCTCGGCTGTCCTAGCTATATCGCAAGCGCGCGCGGGGGGGGGGGAGGGGGGGGGGCGTCGCAGGCAAGCTGAGCGCGCTCAAAAGCCATATTTTTTTGTTTATCTAAGCACCAAGCGTGGGTAAGCGTGTGCCCGCGCGCACAGCGTGAATGGGACGATCCACATTGAGTAAGCTAAGCGCGCTCAGCGCCAGCGGGGACTCAGCCTAATGGTGGATGTATGGGTTAGGTCTCGCTGTCCCATCTTGTAACAGGAGCTCCACGGTTGGCCATATAGCCGAATTTGTTTTCTGCCTTGGAATATTAACCCGTTCCTTGCTGGTCCCACTGGCCAAGTATTTAAAGAAAAACAGTATTTTCTTCTTATAAATAAACAGGTCTCGTTTTACCCAGAATCCTCTTAGGGTCAAGTCCAGGTGTGCTTCAGGTCCAACGGATCATAACCATGCTGATCTTGGGGTGGAAATCTCATGTTTACGGTTGGAGACCATGTTCGATTGATATCTTTCTGCTATTCATAGTATCCTTGTTATATTTCAGACAAATTAAGTTTTAAAGCCGCAATAAACTCCCCCCCCCCCCAACATTAACTAATGTTTTTTAACCTTATATAAACCATAGGGTGCCCCTGAGCTGAACCTCGACACTTAAAACCCCGAGGCCCACCCGATCGCCAAGATATTTCCTCCCAATCAGAAGCTGCAATGTCATCTGACAATAATAGCGTTCTGTTGGCATGGTGCTGCCCAGAATGGTGCTGCCCAGAATGGTGCTGGCCCAGAATGGTGCTGGCCCAGAATGGTGCTGCCCAGAATGGTGCTGGCCCAGAATGGTGCTGCCCAGAATGGTGCTGGCCCAGAATGGTGCTGCCCAGAATGGTGCTGGCCCAGAATGGTGCTGCCCAGAATGGTGCTGCCCAGAATGGTGCTGGCCCAGAATGGTGCTGCCCAGAATGGTGCTGGCCCAGAATGGTGCTGCCCAGAATGGTGCTGGCCCAGAATGGTGCTGCCCAGAATGGTGCTGCCCAGAATGGTGCTGGCCACATTTTTTCTCCTGAACGGTTATTGTAATGGATATTCATATATAAATATCTCAGGAATAGGGGGCACCGTAGTTTGGAGTGCTGCCGTGGACCTGCGGGGGACACCCGTAGCTTGGAGTGCTGCCGTGGACCTGCGGGGGACACCCGTAGCTTGGAGTGCTGCCGTGGACCTGCGGGGGACACCCGTAGCTTGGAGTGCTGCCGTGCACCTGCGGGGGACACCCGTAGCTTGGAGTGCTGCCGTGCACCTGCGGGGGACACCCGTAGTTTGGGGTGCTGCCGTGCACCTGCGGGGGACACCCGTAGCTTGGGGTGCTGCCGTGCACCTGCGGGGGACACCCGTAGTTTGGAGTGCTGCCGTGCACCTGCGGGGGACACCCGTAGCTTGGAGTGCTGCCGTGCACCTGCGGGGGACACCCGTAGCTTGGAGTGCTGCCGTGGACCTGCGGGGGACACCCGTAGTTTGGGGTGCTGCCGTGGACCTGCGGGGGACACCCGTAGCTTGGAGTGCTGCCGTGGACCTGCGGGGGACACCCGTAGCTTGGAGTGCTGCCGTGCACCTGCGGGGGACACCCGTAGCTTGGAGTGCTGCCGTGGACCTGCGGGGGACACCCGTAGTTTGGAGTGCTGCCGTGCACCTGCGGGGGACACCCGTAGCTTGGAGTGCTGCCGTGCACCTGCGGGGGACACCCGTAGTTTGGGGTGCTGCCGTGGACCTGCGGGGGACACCCGTAGCTTGGAGTGCTGCCGTGGACCTGCGGGGGACACCCGTAGCTTGGAGTGCTGCCGTGCACCTGCGGGGGACACCCGTAGCTTGGGGTGCTGCCGTGGACCTGCGGGGGACACCCGTAGTTTGGGGTGCTGCCGTGGACCTGCGGGGGACACCCGTAGTTTGGAGTGCTGCCGTGGACCTGCGGGGGACACCCGTAGCTTGGGGTGCTGCCGTGGACCTGCGGGGGACACCTTGTGTCACATAAGGAGATATATATATAAAAAAAATTGTTTTTAAAAGATCACTTGTGAGCACATTCACATGTCTTATGCTACGGCCCCAGCGCCTGCGCTGCACGCGCGCCTGCTAAGCGGCAGGGGAAAAGACAGGGGGGGGGGCGTGTCAAGTGACGGGGGAGCGGCCATGACATCACCCGGCAGGTTCGCCCTCATTGGCTGCACCGCCGCGGGGCACGGCCTAGCGCTCCGTCACTAGAGCCGATCACAATTTTCATGTATGCCTGAAAACCGCACAGCGCGACGGCTGCCCCTCGCAGCGGACCCAGCCCCAGGTGCTGCAGTAGCCAGCGGGGACCAAGCCTTAGACAGGTCTGCAACCCTGCCTTTCACTGTTATCACCTAGCATACAGTGCTTCCACTGGAGCACGGGATTCTGGGAAATGACATACAAATGAGCAGTGTCACTTTTTGCCTGAAATCCATTTTTACATGGAACCCAGTGTTAACAGCAAGCATTAGCTTATAAGGGTTCCATGTAAAACCTGGCTCTAAGGGAAGGCTGTTTTGGTTCCAGACTCATTATCTGATGTAAGGTCTCTTATGAACCTTTATAAAAGAATCCAGATCCCACTGGCACGGTCCGAATACTACATACGGTCATTCTGTTTAGGGGTTAGTAGTGTCAGGACTCTGAAGTCACCGGTACCTTCCCTCGTGTCCTACACATGGACTACCGCTATAACTGATAACAAACACAGCATTTAGACGCTGTAATGTTATTATTCTAAGAGAAGAAAGTCTTACACACACTATAACATGTTGCTATTGCCCTCCATCCTTCAGATGGGAAAAGAGAAGGTTCCCTTCATTCTGGATACATAGGGCTCTGATCCTGGGGGAGGCGTTTGATTTGGAAGGGAAACAAAACTGTTTAATAAACCTGCTACATTAACGAATGTTTATGCACCAAATGAATGCAAACAAATAGAAGCAAACGGATCACAACAGACTCATTCCAATGATCATCCTCCCGCGGGTAAAATACCCCCCTATTAAACTAGCGGAAAGACGCGGAAACCGCTATAAAGCAACCCAGAGAGAATCATTTCCTAAAAGAAATCAAACGGATAGACACTCGGTGAAAATGACACCCTCTGATCAGAGGGCCTGCCCACCCCCCTCCTGCCCCCACGCCTCCGATCTGTACAGCAGCTTTGTAAATATTTAAGCAGCAATGTTTGGCGTGCGAGTACGCACATCCGTGACTACTCAGACTCCCGTGTCAGTGCGCACGTAGGACCCGACGCTGTGCGTGCAATCAGAGCGCTTTAAAACAAGCCTCCTTTGCCGAGATGTTACATGAGGTTGAAAAAAACATGTCCATCAAGTTCAACCTATGCTAAAATTTAGATGAAAGATACTATAGCCTATATCTATACTTCCTTATTGATCCAGAGGAAGGCAAACAAAACCCCAGTCATATCATCCAATGATATCTCCTAAGGGAAAAATAAATTCCTTCCCGACTCCAAGAATTGCCAATCAGATTACTCCCTGGATCAACATCCTTCCCATGTTTACTTATTTGGTATATCCCTGTATACCTTTCCCATCTAAAAATATGTCCAAACCTTTTTTTGAACAAATCTATTGTATCTGCCATCGGAGTCTCCATGGATAATGAATCCCACACTGTAACTGCCCTTACTGTAAAGAACCCTTTCCTGTGTTGCTGGTGAAATCTCCTTTCCTCCCACCTTAAGGTATGCCCCGCATTGTATGTACTGCCCTTGGGATGAATGTTCTGTACAATACTGGTGAAGTAACGCTCTGCCACATTATTGGGGGAGCAAGCGATGAGAAGGTGAGAAGATGATAACACACACACACACACACACACACACACACACACGTAATTGTCATTTCTACCAAGGGATCGGTGCAGCACTGTTCTGCAGTCTATCGGGAAACAGCAAATACAGTGATCTTCTGCAATGTACTCTATGTTTCTAGCAGGAAAGGTGCCATAGTGCAATGCTCTGCAGGTCACCAGAACCGGGTTGAATTATGGAGAGGTTCTCTGTGTATCACCAACAGTGAAGTTGGCAGGAGTGTGATGTGTGGGGCTCTAGCAATTCATGGGTTAATAAAGTGTTGCACTGCCGGCCGCTAGCAGGAAGGGGAGTATGCTCTGCAGCACTGTAACTGTGTGATGCTCTGCAGCGGTCGGCCAGGGGCTAATGGAGCAGGACCTGCTGATTTGCAAGACACAAACAGAAACAAAACCAGAGTTGTAATCAGTTCTTTATAGAGAAGTGTGGGATAGAGCAGTTGCTCAGCGCCAGTCCTAAGGGGCCACCAACAGGTCAGGTTTTAAGGATATGCCTCCTTCAGTACAGGTGGCTAAATCAGTCCCTGCTTCAGCACAGATGGCTCACTCAGTGGCTCAAAGATTGAGCTTCTGATTAAGCCACCTGTGCTGAAGCTGGGATACCCTGAAAACCTGACCTGTTGATGGCCTTTGACGACTGGAGTTGAGTGACCCTGGGGGTAGAGGTCACAGAATATTTCACATTACGTCCCCGATTCCACCTCCACCACCTCGGCCACCGCGCTGAACCCAAGAGCCTGCGGGACCAGCACCATGTTGGAGCCCGGCTCCCTGTGCAGCAGGTGGTTCTTGTCCTGGCCGGGCCCAGATGGCATCTCCAGCGTGTCCGAGTGCAGGGGGAGCAGCACCGCAGCAGAGCTCAGGAAGGTGCACAGCTCAGAGTTCTCGGTGTAGTCGGCAATCAGCACCCCAGTGGGGTCTTCCGTCACCTCCTCCGAATCCATCATCTGCACCAGCACCAGAGTGTGGTTAGACTCGGAGACGTGCCACGATTCCACCGCGGGACCTGCCGGCACGGGATCCTGCTCGCCGTTCCCGTGGCTCTTCAGGTGCCGCTTCAGGCTATGCTGCAGGGTGTAGCCCATCCCGCACAGCTGGCAGCGGAACGGCTTCTCCTCCAGGTGGGACTTCAGGTGGCGCCGGAGCTTGGTGGCCATCGGGTAGGACTTGCCGCAGTATTGGCACTGGAAGGGGCGCTCGCCGGTGTGCAGGCGCTCGTGTGCACGCAGCGTGTGAGGGTCCTTCAGCGCCTTGCCGCACACTGTGCACAGGTGCATTTCTCCCGTGTGCGAGATCAGGTGACGCCTCAGCTCCGGCAACTGCGGGAAGGCGTCGTCGCAGTACTGGCACTTGTACGGTTTCTCGCCGGTGTGCAGCCGCAGGTGAATCCGCAGGTTGCTCTTCTGACGGAAGCCCTTGCTGCAGTACGGGCAGGTGAACGGCCTCTCTCCTGTGTGCACGCGCATGTGATTGCGCAGCGAGCAGCTGTTGGACAGCTCCTTTTTGCACAGAGGGCACTGGAAGAGGGTCCTGGCGTTCCTGCTAGCAGGTGCGCAGGAGTTCTTGCGGTGAATGAGCAGGGAGGTCCGGCGGTTGAAGCTCTTGCCGCAGTCCTCGCAGCAGAAGGGGCGCAGGCCGGTGTGCAGAACCGCGTGCTCCCGCAGGTCCCGCTGGGTGCCGTACGACTTTTCACAGAGCAAGCACTGGAAGGGACGCAGCCCGCGGTGGGACAGCATGTGAGCCTTGAAGTTCTCCTGCGAGCTGTAGCTTTTGCCACACTCTGTGCACAGGAAGGGCTTGTACCCGGTGTGGGTGAAGCTGTGCTTCTTCAGGTGGCACAGCTGGAGGAATCTTTTGCCGCAGACTTGGCAGCAGAATTTACGTTCCGCCTGTTCTGGGAGCTCCACCTCCTCACACTCTGCTGCCGTCTCCGGAGTGTTCGTCGGTGACCCCATCTCCTGCTTGGAAACCTTTGCCCGGTTCCTACATCTGTCCGTTTCCTTTTCCCCTAGCGAGAGAGGACAGCCACGTTTGGCAGCCTTCCTCGGCGGTTTCTTCTCTGGCAGGAGCTCAGTTGATGCTTTTGCCTCTTCCCCAGCTAAGCCGTCACTTCTTTTTTTACGCTTTCCTCTGGATAATTTGGCTACGGCCCCTTTCGGACACTCCCCTTTCTTAGAAACGTTGCTTTGGTTCTGGAGATTGTTCTTGGCCACGGTTCCAGGATGAGACTTCAAGCTCTCCTCTGTGTCCCAGAGTCTGGTCAGCAGCTCCTGGGAGCATTTGGTGAGTGGCTTTGTTTTTTGGAGGGGGCACTGCTTGACCTCTATGGAAGCACCATCTTCCTTTACAGCACTCACCTCCACTGCACCTGGAAAGAAAAGTACATTGTAAACATGACAAATGGTAGAAATTGTTACATACACAGAACCAGGAACTCTGGACCAACACCCATCATGCAGACCCTGCCCGCATGTCATTTATAGCGCTTACAATCTTATTGTGGCCCTATTTCCCCCAGGACAAGGACAATGAGCACAGGGAGGGACAGAGGGGGCAGAGGGGACAGAGGGACCTTCCATACCGGCCAGTTCTGAACACAAACCCGAGACTTGGGATTCTGTCGTATTACTCTGCACTGAGGTGCGTTTCTGGGACTGTGTGGCTGGCAACTCGCTTCTCACAGGCGTCCGGCTGACGGACAATTTGGATCCTTCTAGTTCTGGTGTGACGGGCGATACAAGTCTCTCTGGGTCCGGTGTCACGGCATCCTCTGGCTGCGGCGTCACCGCGGACACTGCACCCTCTGGCTGCGGTAATAGAACAGGCAGTCCGGTACCATTAGAAATCTCATCATCTTTGGCTCCCGGTGGCAGGTCATTTTCCTCCGTTTCTGGTGTAACTGCTACTGCTGCTCCCTCCAAGGGCGCCAGTGTGACTGGCATTATGACTCCCTGGGGCGCAGTTGTTGCCCGCATTGCATCCCTCACCAGCTCCGGTGCCTCTGGCGTGGAGTCTCTCTCTGCATCCTGTGTGACTGGCACTAGGTTTCCCACAGGCTCCTCGATCTTCTCCTTTTCCTCGGTGCAGACTCCGTGATCCTCCTGGCAAAGCAGAAGCTCCGATCCTGGTTGGATCGAGGTGATAACCTGGAGATACAGAGCCCCGCGGAGGCTGCACAGCCTCACGTTCTGCTCCTTCACACTTCTCTTTACAAACCTGCAAAACATCAAAAGTGAGACGGGACGGGTCCCATGTGCTACACCAAGGACGCAGCTCTGATCCCCCGCACACAATACCAACAAGCACCGGGGTCCGTGCAGCACTTCCGTGGGTAAAGACACAAACAGTAGCAGGAAACACTAGCTGCTGACATCACCGTGCTCTTTAATTAGTGACACTATTACAGGAGTGGTCAACTCCAGTCCTCAAAAGCCATCAACAGGTCAGGTTTTAAGGGTATCCCTGCTTTTGATTGAGCCACCTGTGCTGAAGCTGGGCTTATCCTGAAAACCTGACCTGTTGTGGGTAGATGGGGGGGGGGGGGGTGTACTTGAGGAGTGAGCTACTTGTGCTGAAGCAGGGATACCCTTAACACCTGACCTGTTGGTGGCCCTTGAGGACTGGAGATGCCCACCCCTGCACTATTACATCTAATAAGAACTCTTGCTAATTAATAATAAAAAAAAAAAAAAAAGGATCACAAACAATCATGGACCTGCAGTCCGGGCTTCTACATCCTGCGTTCCCGCTCATCGCTCTCCCATTCTATGGCTCTGCTTATTTCTTTCCCCCATCCCTTATCCAAACTACGGCCCCTATGCAATGCACTGTGAGACCGCCTTGCTTGTGCACAGCGATCGGTGTATCCACGTATGCCCACGTACCTTAGCCAGCTGGCGCTGCTCTCTAGTAACGCTGGGCCGGAGGATAACTTTTCCTGGGAAGACAAATGGGAATAGAACACGAGTGAGAGCTGCGAGTCCTGGCACAGTGGGGACGACACACGCTGTGCGTACTCTGCTCACCTCACTCCCTGAGGAGTCATCTTTACCACCAGGTCCCTGGGGAGGAAGGAGGGATCCAATGTGCAATGCCTCCCCCACGCACCACAACCGCAGACCCTCGTCCTGCGAGAGAGAGGAGCCCAGGGCCAACCCACAGGGCAGGCTGAGCAAAGCCTGCAAGGCAGCATTGTGTGTGCATCCCACGGGCTGGCGGGGCCTGAGGGAGCCCAGTGTATTCATACAGCCTGCAAGGAGAGGAATGCAGGGGCTCAGTAAGCACACTGGGATATAGGATACACACTGAATATGTTCCTTTCAGGGGACTTAATTACATTTGTCCCACCCGGTCTGTCTTTTATTAATGTAGCTCTATATGAGTCTAAAACACAAGATACTGACTGGTGAGGTTTTAAAAGCTCATGGACAAAGGATTGTCGTGTTGGTCAAAAGGTTTCTGAACCTGCAAAGATGGGAAACTTCTTCAGGATGAATACTTCTACAGCCACGCCCTACAAAACAGGAATAAACACACCAGGGCTTGATAATTGGGATCGGGGGATCTGGGCGGGAATTAGAATTAATTAATATTAAGATAACTGGGGGCGAGACGCTGGGAATTATTCGGGCAGGGGCGAGACGCTGGGAATTATTAGGGCAGGGGCGAGACGCTGGGAATTATTAGGGCAGGGGCGAGACGCTGGGAATTATTAGGGCAGGGGCGAGACGCTGGGAATTATTGGGGCAGGGGCGAGACGCTGGGAATTATTGGGGCAGGGGCGAGACGCTGGGAATTATTAGGGCAGGGGAGAGGTGTCGGGAACTATAAAAATTCTAATCCACTTACTATGTCCCACCTTGATTACTGCCATGTCCCCTAGTTGGCATTCCCTTTTTCTGCCTATGTCAACTCCAATCCATCCAAAATGCTGCTGCTGCTAGATTAATCTACCTCACTCACCGTGCCACTTCTGCTGCTCCACTACACATACCCCTACCCTGCCTTCCCATAGTCTCTACCTCACTCACCGCTCCACTTCTACTGCCCCACTACACATACCCCTACCCTACCTTCCCATATCCTCTACCTCATTCACCGCTCCACTACACATATCCTTACCCTGCCTTCCCATAGTCTCTAGAATTACATTTAAAGCGTTAGTAAAGGTCTCAACGACACCCCTCCCCACACACTTACATCTCAGGCCTCACCCCCAAATACATACTTATACACACCCTACGTTCTGCCCACCTTATTACCTCCTCTTACTCCCGCAAGACTTCTCCTGTGCTGCTCCCTCTCTCTAGAATTCCCTACCACACACCATCAGACTCTCCCCCAGCTATCAGAAGTGTAAAAACACCCTGATTGGGGTGAGGGTTGGATATTATTGGGATTGAAATTAGGTGTTGGGTGTAATTGGGGTGAGGGTTGGGTGTTATTTGGATTTGGGGGGAGGTGTTGGGTATTATTGGGATTGGGGTGGGGCCGGGTTAGGTGGGATTAGGGGGGATTGGGGAGAGGTGTTGGGTGTGAGGGTTGGGTGTTATTGGGATTGAGGGGAGGTGTTGGGTATTATTGGGATGAGGTTGGGTGTTATTTGGATTGGGGTGAGGGTTGGGTGTTATTTGGATTGGGGTGAGGGTGGGGTGTCACCTGAATATGTGCCCCCGGTGTTGCCCTCTCCTGCTATCTCCGTCCTCATTTTCTGTTGGAATACAACAGGAAGTAATTCTCCGGTTCAGCGTGCTACATGGAGCATGTAACACCGGAAGAGCAGCACACACAAATGCCATCCCCCGGGAACAACCTACAGACACAAGAGTTCCGCCTCATCCCCTGTTGTAAAGAACAGCGGCCATAATGAGCTGGAATGTGTGCGGCTGGGGACAATACAGGAGACTCTTCTAAGCTTTATGTTCTAGGATCAGAGTAATAATAGGGATAAACAGAGCCAACTCACCCCTTAGGTGTATGTCTTTATTTATACAGTGCCATTAATGTACACAGCGCTTCACAGCAGTAATACACGTGACAATCATGTAAGTAACAAATAATATAAATAACACATAAAGGGGAGAAGTGCTTCAGACATAAAAGTAACATTTAGGAAAAGGAGTCCCTGCCCCGAGGAGCTTACAATCTAATTGGTAGATAGGAAGAACGTACAGAGACAGTAAGAGGGCGTTCTGGTAAGTGCGTCTGCAGGGGGCCAAGTTATATGTATTATGTGTATAGTATTAGCCACAGAGCTACTCATATGCTTCGTTAAGTAGGTGGGTCTTAAATGTGGATAGAGAGGGTGCTAGTTGGATATTGACGGGGAAGGGCATTCCAGAGGTGTGGGGCAGTCAGTGAGAAAGGTTTAAGGCGGGAGAGGGCTTTAGATACAAAGGGGGTAGAGAAGAGACATCCTTGAGCAGAAGGCGTTAGAGAGACCCAGTGGTTCTCCGCTTTTTAAATTATGTGCTAAATAAAGTTACTTTTTTCTATGTTGTGCTCCCCAACCCCATTCTTTGTGGTTTTTGGCTGTGCTCCGCTGTTCCTGTGTTCTTGGTACTCTCTTGGCAGGTAGCACGCTTGTACCTACCTCCAGCAGCCACCCAGCTTGAGAGGATCCTCTTCAACCAAGTTTATATTTTGGGATTGCTGTGCGTGTTCCCGCGGGTGGCTTGACAGATCTCCGGGACCACTGTTCATTCGGTGGTCTCTGGGGTCTGTTCTGAGTGACGCCGCGTGTGGTACCTGCCAGACACCTAAGCGACCCCCTGATTCTTTTATTATTGCCACAGTGGACAATATCACAGAGAGCATGTGCAGTGCACACCATATGATATATATATATATATATATATTATTGCTGACCTGAGGAAGAGAGGAAAACTCTCGAAAGCTTGTCCTATGACATACATTGTAGTCCAAATATAAAGGTATCACCTAATACTTAAGTACTCATTTATTCTGCACTATCGCAACTGGACTAACACGGCTATTTCCGTATATATATATATATATATATATATATATATATATAATCAAAAAATAAATAGATGATACCGTATATATATATATATATATATATATATATATATATATATATATTGAGGAAGAGAGAACTCTCGAAAGCTTGTCCTATGACATAAATTGTTCATTGAGAGTTACCTCTCGTTTTCAAGTATGTCCTGGGCATAGCGTTAAGATGACAAATAATACATGGCTACAAATAGTTACATAAGTGAACAGGGTATACATTATATACAAGACATTGCATGCACAGTTAAAGAAAATATATATTATAGGCGTATGTTACAGTTACTATATATAGTCTCAAGGCTTGCTGTATCAACAAGGGAGGGCCTTTTATTTAATGTGATTGATGAACATTCGTTCACTGAAATATTTTGCTGTGGATCTTGTTGGTCCGACCACGGACTTGTTCCATTATAACAGGGGAGAGACATTCTGCAAAAACAAAGTCGGCCCCATTGACTATAGGTGCAATATATACATTTACTTATTAGTATCATTGTTGTGTTTTAACTGGAAAATTAAGGGTTTTTTTTAAATACCCTGCCAGTGTGTGCGCCTGCTTCCCACTTTCCCTGAGCTGGGAACTGACAGGGGTAAAGTGGCACTTAGAAGGGGTATTTATAGTACAGGTTGGGAAAGCCATGTTTAGATGGTCAGGGGTCACCCCAATATGTGAGCATTATATCAGAGGTACATATATTTCTATTATCATTATTAATGTAACTGTGTGGGATGATGGGCCCGGGTCACGTAGCGAGCGGCAGGGCTCTGCACAGCACCTCCATGGACTCACTCCTAGGCAGAAAACTACATATCCCGTGAAACCTTGCGAAACAGGGCGGAAATTACGTCAACCCTCCCCCCTCCGACGCTTCCTGGAATGCTGACAGGAAGTGGTCGCTGGCAGGAGGCGGGCGGTGTTGCCATGGCGACTTGGCTTCTCTTTCCGCCCAGTACCCGGATATTTTGTGCCCGGGACCCGACGGCAGGAGATCAGGTGTAAGCGCGCCCCGGTAACACGTCACGGGGTGAGAGGGGGCGCTGGGGCGCGCATACGTCATCATTTAAAGTGATAGGCTATGACGTCATCAGGCGGTCTCTTTTTCCTTTGGAGTTCCCTCATTGGAGGGCTGTCTCTTTTTCCTTTGGAGTTCTATCTCACTGGAGGGCTGTCTCTTTTTTCCTTCGAAGTTCTCTCATTGGAGGGCTGTCTCTTTTTTTCCTTTGGAGTTCTCTCTCATTGGAGGGCTGTCTCTTTTTTTCCTTTTGGAGTCCTCGCTCTCATTGGAGGGCTGTGTCTCTTTTTTTCCTTTGGAGTGCTCTCTAGCAGAGGGTCTCTTTGAAAGGCCACATGAACAGTCTCATTGAACTCTCTCTTTAGAATATTCTACCTGCATTCACCTTTCTGTTTCCTTGAGTCTGTGTGCTCCCAAGGGGGGCCTGATTGGTTTGGGGGGAGGGGTGCTTCCAGGGGGGCTTGTTGGTTTGGGGGGAGGGGTGCTTCCAGGGGGGCTTGTTGGTTTGGGGGGGGGGGGGTGGTCCTGGTGAAGACATGGTGTGTCCCACTGCCACTCCGGAGAAGGAAACCTTTATCACTTCTCATGCCATTATTTCCGTCCCAATGAATCGGGTGTGTGGGTTGCAGCTGTTCGCTAGTAGAGTCTGCTGCTGGATCTCTGTTATTCAAGGAGAGCGCCAACCCCCCTTAAACCCTCGTACTATTAATGCTATGGTACATGAAAGGAGACCCACTAATCAGCCTCCTAGGTTGAAGGTCTTGGGTTTGAGGTTAAATCATAGCTGAGAGTGCATTTTAGGCCTGGTTTTATCAGCACGGAGATGCCTGATCCAACCATTGCCCTCTTTGTACACACGCCGGGCGCTGCGCCAGCTAAGTGATCGTTACCTTTGTGTCCCTAGCACTTGATGCAGAGCGGCACCTTTGTTCAGCTTTTACGCTCCTGTGGTGCTACGTGGCAGAATATAGGCCTGGTTTCTCTTGCTGTGTATAAGAGACCTTTAAAACCACCAAATTGGGTACAAAAAACCCTTTTACTTGCCGACTGCAAACTTCAGTTAGGCAGAATAGCCACCCGGACCTAGCATATACTTAGTGGTTTTCTTATTTGCTTGTTTGATTACGGTGACTACCTCTTCTTGTCAGCATAGGGCAATAGGGGCAGCACACACGGCAAAGAGTCGTGCCGGGGTTTCAGATAGATATAGTAATGCAGGCGTGGCTATTGTTAGGAGACCTGGAAAGGGGGTACAGAAAATACTTTTGAGACACAGAGTCCAGATACAAAATACACCAGTGCTTCCCGTATTACTCCCCTCACAACCTCCTGTCTATAAGGTGCCTGGTGCATATAGCCTTTTACTATTAAACTCCTGCTCCTCCAGGTGTAGGGATATTTATTTCTTATTTTCATATAGTGCCTTTTTAATTGCAAAGCAAATTGCATTGCAGTTCCAGAGACATCCGTGCTGCCTCCTCTGGCCTGGAATCCTAGCAGGGTGTCTGCATGTCTGGTTCCAAAGCGGAGGGGGTAAGAAAGGAACATTATTATTGCATTCACCTTTGTACAGGTAAGTAAGCGGAGGCACAGGGACATGCATAGGCTGGCTGAAGTTTTAGTGTCATTGTGAGCAGCCCCGGTTAGAATGAAAGCCTTGTTGCAGGGCCATCAGGCGGTTTTTATGTCGCTCTCTAAGCCTTCTGAAGCAGTGCCGCCTCTGGTGATGTATCTTTCTCCTCCCAGATACCAGGATGGCATCAGATCCCCTGTCAGACCTTCACGATGACTTGGATAAGGACGACACCAACCAGTCCCTGGACCAGCTAAAACTGGCCTCGCTGGATGACAAAAACTGGCCGTCGGACGATGTGCAGGATTACCCGAAGTCAGGTGCTTACTGTCCCTATGTCTGGGGTAGGAGGGTGTTATCTACGTAAAAAGCTAGCTGTGCTATACAAGAACTTATTATTATTATCTTGGACCTGTGCTGTCATTTGCGCTACTTGCAGTGTCGAGCTGCAGTATGATGAGACTTCTCAGGAATTCTTGTTTTGATTAAGAAAGGTCCCAATCCACGATAATCAAAACCTAGAGGACTTGGTCTCAGCACATTGCAGCCTCTCTGCGTTTCTGGAGAGAGCTATGATCTCTTGATTTTGTGTTGTATGTATATATATATCTATATCACACTGTAATAAATATATTACAATATCCGTCATTTTCATTGCATCAGTTGATCTTCTAGGAAAACTGATTGTCTGCGTTGCACACAGAGAGAAACACGACTGCGTCTCTGTGCAGTGGGGCACACAATAATAACATACATTGTACTGTAACCGTGACGGTTGTGCTTGTCTGTTCTTTATGCAGTTGATGACTCCAAAGTTTCCCCAGACCCCGCCACCCACCTGCGCTGGGACCACCCTTACTATGACATTGCTCGGCACCAGATTGTGGAGGTGGCAGGTGAGGATCTTTGCTCCACCGTCTATTCTCGCTCGGGTGCAATAAGTGAGGGGTTATGTATAAGTGAGGGGTTATGTTGTGTGATCTCCATGCAGCTGCTGAGCCTGCCGTTGTTGTGTTTGGAGCGACGCCCCAGTTTGGGATGATTAATACATTAAGTGCAGGCGTTCTAGTTAAGTGCCTTTTTAGATTCAGTGTCTCAGGTGCGCTAACACAAGGATCACAATACACACTTACACAACTTTGCACCAGTTTCCCAACACTTTTGCTCCATTTGCACTGTAGGGCTTTTTCTGGGGTGGTTTCAGGAGGAGCGGGTATAAAAGGAAATCAGCAGTTTTTCTTTGTATCGGGTAAATCTGTCATGTATAATAATAATACATTTATTTCATATAGCGCTTTTCTCCCAGTGGGACAAAGCACGTCACAATTACAGTATAACGCGCAGTACGCAGCACACAGGAATGTTACAGGCACAGGTCCCTGCCCCGTGGAGCTTACAATCTATGTTTTTGGTGCCTGAGGCACAGGGAGATAAAGTGACTTGCCCAAGGTCACAAGGAGCCGACACCGGGAATTGCACCAGGCTCCCCTGCTTCACACACCGTGTCGGTGTTATCAGTCAGGGCCTTGACTCGCTCAGCCTCTTCTTGTTTAGGGGGCGGTAGCCTCTAGTCTTAAGAAATCTGAGTCACGTGTATAAAAAAAAAACCCCAAGACTAATATGTTTCACGTGTGTGCCGCTGAAGGAAGTGAGAGCGGTTGTGGTACTGCTGCTCTGTTCTGATTTGTGAGCATCTCTGGTAGTCAGAGCCTCCCAATCTCGCTGGGAGAGCACCGTGCGTGTTCCATACGTGTGCTAGAGTCCAAGTCATGGTTTGCACTCTCTTCCAGGGAGGAACACGCATATCTAAATCTAGCAAGAAAGAGGTCTGCAGCTTTCCATTTCCTGCTGCGCTTGTGCGCCCTCTGGCCTATAATCCCGTAAGGGGGTTAAGCTTTAGCATAGGGCTGGCCACCTCCAGTCCCCAAGGGCCACCAACAGGTCAGGGTTTCAGGATATCCCTGCTTCAGCACGGTGCAGTCATATTGATTGATACCCCTGTGCTGAAGCAGGGATATCCTGACAACCTAACATGTTGGTGGCCCTTGAGAACTGGAGTTGGCCGCCCCTGCTTAAGCACATCCTAACTTCCGCTAATTTTGAGTGGGAGTTGGGTCGTGTTAAACCGTGGCGCCGTTTAGTAAATACGGGACTCTGTGTCTTCCAAGATCATCATCAACCCGGGCCCCCTCCCGGCATCCTTTCTCTCTGATCCCCGCTCTCCTCTAACACATGGTTTGGGTTTGTTTTTCCCGACCTGCTTTTGCTGGGGATGCATGATAAGACATTTCTGGCATACTTTGCATGGTGTGTCATGTTTGCTGCCACTCTCGGATTGCGGAGGTTCCCGGAGCACGTCGTTTAGCAATGAACCTTCAGCAAACCCTTCACACGCGACATCTCCGAGGGAGGAAAACTCTCTGCTCTGCACGTTGTATGTTTTATTTTACCGAAGCATGTAATCCGCATTAAGTTGATTGATATCACAATCTCTACGTAACATGTTGGTTTCTCTTTTTGTGAAGTGGTGGATTCACATGCAGTAGCTTCCCTGCAGAGGGGGTAGAGGCGAAGGAAGGAAGGCAGGGGTGCTCAAGTGCAGTCAAGACCCCCTCCCCCTTACCCCCCCAACAGGTCAGGATATCCCTGCTTCAGTTTAGGTGGCTCAATCTGACACTGCTTCAGCACAGGTGGCTCGGGCTTCGACTAAGCCCCTGGTTGAGCCACCTGTGCTGAAGCTGGGATATCCTGAAACCCTGACCTGTGGGGTCTTGAGGACTGGAGTCAAGCCCCCCTGTATGAAGGGAATGCAAACATTATTGGGTTAGACCTCCAGACTAAATGCTAAATATGAAATGAATCGAAGCATCTAATAGGGCAGGGGTGCGCAAACTGGGGGGGGGGGTTTCTGGGGGGGCGGGTACGACGCTTACACAGGCCACGCGCTCTTCCCCAAAGCATTTAAATTAAATGCCGGGGGAGCATGTGCAAGGCCTCTAACTCCCTTACCTTGTCGCTGGCAGCTTCTGGCAACATGGGGTCACGTGACGTCAGAATGCCAGAGACAAAGTGAGGGGGGAGCAGGCATGGGGGCGCTGTAATAGGGACTGAGGGGTTACAGCGAGGGGCGCTTTTAGAATTTTCCGTCCCATAGGCAATTACCGTTTTGCCGCCCTGGCGGCGCGTTTCCATGACAATGGGACGCCATGGTGACGTGATGCTGCAGGAGGAAATAGGAGACCTTTACAGGAGCCCCACGCTCTCCCCCGGCAATCGGTTTAATTGTTGTGGGAAAGAGCTTTGTAATCGCAGTACCGGCCCTTCCAAAATGTGTCCGGCCTACGCCCAAACACGGGCCGGTTACAGCAGGCGGAGGTGGCCATTGTGGTTCCTATTTGCTGTTCATTTCTGTATTTGTATTTTGCTGCTTGCGGTGCGAGGGCAGCAATATGGACTGTCGTGTTTTCCAGCGTATTCTCTTTGATTACACTAATAATGTATTTTCTGTAAGCTGCCTTGAAAGTTGATAATGAAACGGAATTGAATGTAATCATCATTGCATTTGAGCGATACAACGGCATGAGTTTAAAGTAGAAGCTGTTGAAGTTTTATTTGAAGTGGGTCACATTAAAAATGTCTGCACCCAGCGGCTTTTCTCCCTGACTCCCAGACTGATTGATTGTTATCCCGAACCGATAGAAATGGACAGAGACGTACTGCTCAGAAAGTGCGAGGATCTTTCACAGACACACGTCGGTTGTGTGTGTGTCCCCTCCCTTTTAGAGGTTATTAATAGCTTTGTTTTCTCTTGTTCTCAAAGGATTGCTGATAAGTCATTTCTCACAACCTCCGGCTGCTGGGAGCCTGTAGATAGTCCTTCTAGGGAAGCATGCAAGATAAAGCAGACGTAGCGCTCTTATAAAAACCCCTCCTCGGATCTCTCCGCCTCCATGCCCATTTTATTGCAAACACCCTATGCCTCGGACCCTCCACTTTCCCATAGTCACAGCTTGCCCCTTCCTGTAGGATTTGTGCCCGTTAGCAGAGGATATCCTACTCGCAGCCTCAATGGGCTTCCTATGGGAGGGATCCACATTCTTCATGAGAACATCTCCTTGCTGGCGTTGTTATACGCCCCTTACTGGCGTTGTTATACGCCCCTTGCTGGCGTTGTTATACGCCCCTTGCTGGCGTTGTTATACGCCCCTTGCTGGCGTTGTTATACGCCCCTTGCTGGCGTTGTTATACGCCCCTTGCTGGCGTTGTTATACGCCCCTTGCTGGCGTTGTTATATGCCCCTTGCTGGCGTTGGTATAAGCTGCCTGAATTAGCTGCGTGTCCTGGCTGTGCGTGTCACAGGATAGAAGCAGCAGCCTTCTGAGAAGGTGAAACAAAGACACGTACATTGGGTTCCTTTTTTATTCAAAGCTAAATTGGATGAGATGTTTATATTGATCTAGACCAACAAAGAAACACCATAACATGGCTGTCAGTAATGTTTTATACATGAGAACTCCTCCCTGACTCCAGCAAGTGATGGATGTATAATCAGATCGGCCCCTGGATTTATAATCCACTGATTCTTTGTACTTTCTTTACTAAGAGGCTGCCTGATCTCTCCTTTAATGTACGCACTGTACCCGCCATGCTGGTAGCCACACCTGAGAGCTACGGAACATGTTGTGTGATGGCTCAGCTGGGTCAGGCGTACATGGGCCAGTGGTGTATCGAGGGGGCGGCTCTGAAAATATCATCTGTTACTTTATTAAAACCTTGTTGTGTGATGGCATAAGAAGTCTTGTGGCGGCCTCCAGTGATCTCTGACCTATTGGTGGTTTACACAGACCGGTGCAGGCCAGATGTGTCCTGGGTTAAAGGTAGAGGTGTAGAGCGTGTAACTGCCCTACCTCTCCAGGCTGCTCCGTAGCACATGTACATGCAGTAACAGGACTTGTATGACTATAGAAGACAAACAGTCACGCCAGGGGTCTATGGTTAAGGGGGTCTATTATAAAGTCAACGTTCTGGGCCTTTTCCAGGACGATCAGTAACAGACCTGAGTAAAGGCACCGAAACATTTATTATAAAGCCAATCACCGTGACCAAAGCACCCTGGACTGACTGTTTGTTTGACTTCTATTGTTATATCTTCGTGGTGTGTGGTGTGTGGTGTGTGTGTGTCTCAGAGGGAACTAACACAGAAATCCTGACCTCTGAGCTGTAACATGTTCTCCTCTCCATGTCTGGCCTTATATCCTATATCCCAGGGATTCTCAACTCCAATCTTCAAACTCCCCCAACCCTCCCCCCCCCCCAACAGGACAGGGTTTCAGGATGAAAATAAATGACTGTTTCTTTTTGTTCTTTGAATACCATAGGATCCTTGTGTGAAAATACAGATCCCGACACAGGTTTTTTGCGTCCCCATATGTTTATTCCTGCGGCATTTTACAATACCAGGCTTGAGTTGGTACAGGAATAAGATGTTATAGACAGAGAGCAGTGTATTTGGTTACTTATTTCTTTCTGCTCTGAGGTAATTTTCCTCGAGCGTGGCTTTTTCTAACTATAAACTAACCTGTTCATTTTAGGCTTGTTAGTACGGAGACACGAAGCATATATCCGATATTGAAGGTGGTATATGCGCTGTCAGTGTTCCGGACCTGCACTAACTCCGGTATACAGCCACAAACGCCAGGAGAATGGGTGTCATTTTGCAGCGTGTGAATCCTTGTCTCAGCATTTTCACAGAGCATGCAGAATGAACCCTTTACATGGCTTCTTCAGTGAAGCTGACCTTTGTACCCCAAAAATCTATCTACACCGGATATCCCAGCTTCAGCACGGGTGGCTCAGTCAAAAACTGCGCCTCTGATTGAGCCACCTGTTCTGAAGCGGGGATGTCCTGAAATCCTGACTCGTTGGGAGGTTTGAGAACTGGAGTTGCCCGCCCCTGCCATATTCCATCAATGTCTCCTCTCCTCAGGCGATGACAAGTATGGGCGTAAGGTCGTGCTGTTCAATGCCTGCCGTCTGCCTCCGTATCACGAACTCGACCACATCAAACTCCTGGAGTGAG
Source organism: Ascaphus truei (assembly GCF_040206685.1). Taxonomy (NCBI): domain Eukaryota; kingdom Metazoa; phylum Chordata; class Amphibia; order Anura; family Ascaphidae; genus Ascaphus; species Ascaphus truei. Next base: position 33,693 of record NW_027454770.1, read on the forward strand.
TACCGCGCCTCCCCTCTCCCCGCCCGTCACATACCGGGTCCTGCAGCCCCACACTGTGTGACATACACTTCCAGTCACCAAATAAGTCTGATGCATAATTGTGACTCTGGGACAGGGGTGGTCCAGTCGTGGAGGGCCGCCAACAGGTCAGGTTTTCAGAATATCCCTGCTTCAGCACAGGTGTATCAGTCATAATGACGTTGCCCTCCCCTGCTCTGGGGGTCTATTTGTGTGTAAAGCAACACCAGATTTGTTGTGTGTGTGTGTGTGTGTCCTTTGCATGCGATTATTGGCTGCATTATGAAGACATTGCAGAATTCCCTGTGTAATCGGCAGAGCATGCTTAACCCCCGGTAGCCCACCGGAGACCATGTGATGGTCACTGCTCTGTGACATGGCCTCTCTGTCCCCACAGGTACCTGAAGCACACACTGGATCAGTACGTGGAGAGCGATTACACTTTGGTTTACCTGCACTACGGCCTGACCAGTCAGAACAAGCCTTCCTTGGGGTGGCTGAGAGATGCCTACCGAGAGTTTGACCGCAAGTAAGATCACCTACTCCCGCCCTCCCCTCCCCCCCTTGTCCTGGAGGGCCGGCTCACACCTGCGGTCACCTCTTACCTTTCCAAGGATACAGATGCATGAAAAGTATTGCAGATGTGTGCGTTTTCCAGCGGAGTAGAAACGCTTTTGCAAAATGTACCCGAGTCCGTCCTGCTCTGAACTCCCAACTTGGCCCTTTCTCTGCCAGTGCTCGACCCCGAGTTGCAGGCCTCTGACAGTCACGGGGTTAATACGTTTGAGGCCTCTCTGCCCCGCTGTTTGTGTTCAGTTTTCACTGACTCTTGTTCGTCTTAAGTGGTAAACACCTTTTACAAACGCCTCTTGTCTGCAATGCGTTGCAGGCCCTCTGGCAGTGACAGGGTTAATCCAGGGGGATCCAGAACTCCAGTCCTCAAGAACCCCCCCCCCCCCCCAACAGGTCAGGTTTCAGGATGTCCTAGCTTTAGCACAGGTGGATCAATCAGTGGCTCAGTCTTTGACTGTCACCTGTGCTGAAGCGGGGAAATCCTGAAGCCTGACCTGGTGGGGGGGGGGAGGGAGAGTCTTGAGGAGTGGAGTTGAGCATCCCCTGGGTTAAGCAGGACTTGGAGTTAATCGTCCTGCCGAGAGGCTTTAGGGGGAAGATCGATGGTGTTTTGCAGTGCGAGCTGCAGGGGTTCCAGGCTCTTACCCTCGGAGGGCCACTGTTTTCAGTAACCAAACTGGCCCCTTCACCTTATGCTCCCGCCCACCAGCTGAGAGCTGCGGGGAACGTCTTCCTTCTGTGCCGATCAGTTTCTCTCCCATCTCCCTCGTTCTTTCCCCATTCCTCACTTCTCTTCCTCGTTTCCCTCCCAGATACAAGAAGAACATCAAGGCTCTTTACATCGTCCATCCTACCATGTTTATCAAGACCCTGCTGATCCTGTTTAAACCCCTCATCAGGTAGGCAGGAGGGGGGTAGAAGGGGTGACGGCGGCGGTGCCTCTTCCATGCAGCCGGGGGACCCAAACCTCGGTGTGTAAGGGACATTTTTATATTGTTCCTTTCCATAAAAACGGGGCGGAGGATTTCTAATCCCAGGGACATGTTGCGCTCAGAAGATTAATGTCGTCCAACGCTCCCATGATTTATTGTATTACTAGCTGGTATACCCGGATTAAAATTTCCCGCTCCCTCCTCTCTTTCCCTCCCCCCTCCCCCCCCCCCGCCCAGCTCCGGCGGCCCCCTTCCCCACCCCCTGAGGTGGCAGTGCCCGGAGGCGCAGTGGTGGTGGGGGTGGGATTGGCGCGGAGGGGAGATAGTGCGGGGGTGGTGAGGAGGAGAATGGCCGGTGGAGGTGACGTGTTGCCCCCCCCCCCCCCCCTCCACGGCGCTCCCGGTCACCGCTGAGTGTGGCTAGGCGTGGGGTGAGGGGGAGGTTACCTGCAGTGAGGAGGAGTACCGGGCAAGTGAGGAGTATTGAAGATTGCCTGTGAGCCCCTGTGTGTGACGTCAGCCCACTGTGACGTCACAAACCCCGCCCCTCAGCCAATGGGAGAGCTTGCCAGCGAGGAGCGGCCAACCAATCAGAAAACGCACAACACCACAAACAATTCACTTTTATAGATTAATAATAAAATAATATTGTGTATATATCACTGGTGCTGCACACAGGACTGTACAGTCCCTAGAAGTAACTGCCCCAAGGAGATGACCGTGTAAACTTGTGTTTGAGGCACAGGGAGATAAAGTGACTTGGCCAAAGTCACAAGGAGCTCGTTGTTATAAGGGCATGGTGTCACTCCTTCTCTAGGTAACCAATCTCCTAAAGCGCCCATTACAGTAACCTCCCTGACCCACATTTACACCCGCCGATGCCCGTGTGGTGCCGTTCTCTCTGCCTCCCCTGTGTTCTGTGGATGTCCACTTTACATGTCTGCGGCACGTGGACCATGTCTGCGGCACGTGGACCATGTCTGCTGCACGGGGACCATGTCTGCTGCACGGGGACCATGTCTGCGGCACGTGGACCATGTCTGCGGCACGTGGACCATGTCTGCGGCACGTGGACCATGTCTGCGGCACGTGGACCATGTCTGCGGCACGTGGACCATGTCTCCTCAGCTGCAGAATAACTGCACCTTCCTTTCCCTCAGCTTCAAGTTCGGACGGAAGATTTTCTACGCAAACTATCTGAGTGACCTGGAGGAGCACATGAAGCTGGAGCAGCTGGGAGTCCCGAAAGAAATACTCAAGTAATGGCACTGGGGGGGGACGCAAATCCTCCAGTACTGACACTGGGGAGACGCACATCCTCCAGTACTGACACTGGGGAGACGCACATCCTCCAGTACTGACACTGGGGAGACGCACATCCTCCAGTACTGGCACTGGGGAGACGCACATCCTCCAGTACTGACACTGGGGGGGGACGCACATCCTCCAGTACTGACACTGGGGAGACGCACATCCTCCAGTACTGACACTGGGGAGACGCACATCCTCCAGTACTGACACTGGGGGAGACGCACATCCTCCAGTACTGACACTGGGGAGACGCACATCCTCCAGTACTGACACTGGGGAGACGCACATCCTCCAGTACTGACACTGGGGGAGACGCACATCCTCCAGTACTGACACTGGGGAGACGCACATCCTCCAGTACTGACACTGGGGGAGACGCACATCCTCCAGTACTGACACTGGGGGAGACGCACATCCTCCAGTACTGACACTGGGGAGACGCACATCCTCCAGTACTGACACTGGGGAGACGCACATCCTCCAGTACTGACACTGGGGAGACGCAAATCCTCCAGTACTGACACTGGGGGAGACGCACATCCTCCAGTACTGACACTGGGGGAGACGCACATCCTCCAGTACTGACACTGGGGGAGACGCACATCCTCCAGTACTGACACTGGGGGAGACGCACATCCTCCAGTACTGACACTGGGGAGACGCAAATCCTCCAGTACTGACACTGGGGGAGACGCACATCCTCCAGTACTGACACTGGGGGAGACGCACATCCTCCAGTACTGACACTGGGGAGACGCACATCCTCCAGTACTGACACTGGGGGGGGACGCACATCCTCCAGTACTGACACTGGGGGAGACGCAAATCCTCCAGTACTGACACTGGGGGAGACGCACATCCTCCAGTACTGACACTGGGGGGAGACGCACATCCTCCAGTACTGACACTGGGGGAGACGCACATCCTCCAGTACTGACACTGGGGGAGACGCACATCCTCCAGTACTGACACTGGGGAGACGCAAATCCTCCAGTACTGACACTGGGGAGACGCTCATCCTCCAGTACTGACACTGGGGAGACGCACATCCTCCAGTACTGACACTGGGGAGACGCACATCCTCCAGTACTGGCACTGGGGGAGACGCACATCCTCCAGTACTGACACTGGGGAGACGCACATCCTCCAGTACTGACACTGGGGAGACGCTCATCCTCCAGTACTGACACTGGGGAGACGCACATCCTCCAGTACTGACACTGGGGAGACGCACATCCTCCAGTACTGGCACTGGGGGAGACGCACATCCTCCAGTACTGACACTGGGGAGACGCACATCCTCCAGTACTGACACTGGGGAGACGCTCATCCTCCAGTACTGATACTGGGGGAGACGCACATCCTCCACTACTGACACTGGGGAGACGCACATCCTCCAGTACTGACACTGGGGGGGGACGCACATCCTCCAGTACTGACACTGGGGGAGATGCAAATCCTCCAGTACTGACACTGGGGGAGACGCACATCCTCCAGTACTGACACTGGGGGGAGACGCACATCCTCCAGTACTGACACTGGGGGAGACGCACATCCTCCAGTACTGACACTGGGGGAGACGCACATCCTCCAGTACTGACACTGGGGAGACGCAAATCCTCCAGTACTGACACTGGGGAGACGCTCATCCTCCAGTACTGACACTGGGGAGACGCACATCCTCCAGTACTGACACTGGGGAGACGCAAATCCTCCAGTACTGACACTGGGGAGACGCAAATCCTCCAGTACTGACACTGGGGAGACGCACATCCTCCAGTACTGACACTGGGGAGACGCACATCCTCCAGTACTGACACTGGGGAGACGCAAATCCTCCAGTACTGACACTGGGGAGACGCTCATCCTCCAGTACTGACACTGGGGAGACGCACATCCTCCAGTACTGACACTGGGGAGACGCAAATCCTCCAGTACTGACACTGGGGAGACGCAAATCCTCCAGTACTGACACTGGGGAGACGCACATCCTCCAGTACTGACACTGGGGAGACGCACATCCTCCAGTACTGACACTGGGGAGACGCACATCCTCCAGTACTGACACTGGGGAGACGCACATCCTCCAGTACTGACACTGGGGAGACGCACATCCTCCAGTACTGACACTGGGGAGACGCACATCCTCCAGTACTGACAGTGGGGAGACGCACATCCTCCAGTACTGACACTGGGGAGACGCACATCCTCCAGTACTGACACTGGGGAGACGCACATCCTCCAGTACTGACACTGGGGAGACGCACATCCTCCAGTACTGACACTGGGGGGAGACGCACATCCTCCAGTACTGACACTGGGGGAGACGCACATCCTCCAGTACTGACACTTTGGAGACGCAAATCCTCCAGTACTGACACTGGGGAGACGCACATCCTCCAGTACTGGCACTGGGGAGACGCACATCCTCCAGTACTGACACTGGGGAGACGCTCATCCTCCAGTACTGACACTGGGGAGACGCACATCCTCCAGTACTGACACTGGGGAGACGCACATCCTCCAGTACTGACACTGGGGAGACGCAAATCCTCCAGTACTGACACTGGGGAGACGCTCATCCTCCAGTACTGACACTGGGGAGACGCACATCCTCCAGTACTGACACTGGGGGAGACGCACATCCTCCAGTACTGACACTGGGGAGACGCACATCCTCCAGTACTGATACTGGGGGAGACGCACATCCTCCAGTACTGGCACTGGGGGAGACGCACATCCTCCAGTACTGGCACTGGGGGAGACGCACATCCTCCAGTACTGACACTGGGGAGACGCACATCCTCCAGTACTGACACTGGGGAGACGCACATCCTCCAGTACTGACACTGGGGAGACGCACATCCTCCAGTACTGACACTGGGGGAGACGCACATCCTCCAGTACTGACACTGGGGGGGGGGACGCACATCCTCCAGTACTGACACTGGGGGGGGGGACGCACATCCTCCAGTACTGACACTGGGGGGGGGGGACGCACATCCTCCAGTACTGACACTGGGGGGGGGGACGCACATCCTCCAGTACTGACACTGGGGGGGGGGACGCACATCCTCCAGTACTGACACTGGGGGAGACGCACATCCTCCAGTACTGACACTGGGGAGACGCACATCCTCCAGTACTGACACTGGGGAGACGCACATCCTCCAGTACTGACACTGGGGAGACGCACATCCTCCAGTACTGACACTGGGGGAGACGCACATCCTCCAGTACTGACACTGGGGGGGGGACGCAAATCCTCCAGTACTGACACTGGGGGAGACGCACATCCTCCAGTACTGACACTGGGGGGGGGGACGCACATCCTCCAGTACTGACACTGGGGGAGACGCACATCCTCCAGTACTGACACTGGGGGGGGGACGCACATCCTCCAGTACTGACACTGGGGGGGGGGACGCAAATCCTCCAGTACTGACACTGGGGGGGGGACGCAAATCCTCCAGTACTGACACTGGGGGAGACGCACATCCTCCAGTACTGACACTGGGGGGGGGGACGCACATCCTCCAGTACTGACACTGGGGGGGGGGACGCACATCCTCCAGTACTGACACTGGGGGGGGACGCAAATCCTCCAGTACTGACACTGGGGAGACGCAAATCCTCCAGTACTGACACTGGGGGAGACGCACATCCTCCAGTACTGACACTGGGGGGGGGACGCACATCCTCCAGTACTGGCACTGGGGGGGGGGGACGCACATCCTCCAGTACTGACACTGGGGGGGGGACGCACATCCTCCAGTACTGGCACTGGGGAGACGCACATCCTCCAGTACTGACACTGGGGGGGACGCACATCCTCCAGTACTGACACTGGGGGGGGGGACGCAAATCCTCCAGTACTGACACTGGGGGAGACGCACATCCTCCAGTACTGACACTGGGGGGGGGGACGCACATCCTCCAGTACTGACACTGGGGGGGGGACGCACATCCTCCAGTACTGACACTGGGGGGGGGACGCAAATCCTCCAGTACTGACACTGGGGAGACGCAAATCCTCCAGTACTGACACTGGGGGAGACGCACATCCTCCAGTACTGACACTGGGGAGACGCACATCCTCCAGTACTGACACTGGGGGGGGGACGCAAATCCTCCAGTACTGACACTGGGGGGGGGGACGCAAATCCTCCAGTACTGACACTGGGGGAGACGCACATCCTCCAGTACTGACACTGGGGGGGGGGGACGCACATCCTCCAGTACTGACACTGGGGGAGACGCACATCCTCCAGTACTGACACTGGGGGGGGACGCACATCCTCCAGTACTGACACTGGGGAGACGCACATCCTCCAATACTGATACTGGGGGAGACGCACATCCTCCAGTACTGACACTGGGGGAGACGCACATCCTCCAGTACTGACACTGGGGAGACGCACATCCTCCAGTACTGACACTGGGGGAGACGCACATCCTCCAGTACTGACACTGGGGAGACGCACATCCTCCAGTACTGACACTGGGGAGACGCACATCCTCCAATACTGGCACTGGGGGAGACGCACATCCTCCAGTACTGACACTGGGGGGGGACGCACATCCTCCAGTACTGACACTGGGGGGAGACGCACATCCTCCAGTACTGGCACTGGGGAGACGCACATCCTCCAGTACTGACACTGGGGGAGACGCACATCCTCCAGTACTGACACTGGGGAGACGCACATCCTCCAATACTGACACTGGGGGAGACGCACATCCTCCAGTACTGACACTGGGGGAGACGCACATCCTCCAGTACTGACACTGGGGGGGACGCACATCCTCCAGTACTGACACTGGGGGAGACGCACATCCTCCAGTACTGACACTGGGGGGGGACGCACATCCTCCAGTACTGACACTGGGGGGGGGGACGCAAATCCTCCAGTACTGACACTGGGGGGGGGACGCAAATCCTCCAGTACTGACACTGGGGGAGACGCACATCCTCCAGTACTGACACTGGGGGGGGGGACGCACATCCTCCAGTACTGACACTGGGGGGGGGACGCACATCCTCCAGTACTGACACTGGGGGGGGGGACGCAAATCCTCCAGTACTGACACTGGGGGGGGGACGCAAATCCTCCAGTACTGACACTGGGGGAGACGCACATCCTCCAGTACTGACACTGGGGGGGGGGACGCACATCCTCCAGTACTGACACTGGGGGGGGGGGACGCACATCCTCCAGTACTGACACTGGGGGGGGGACGCAAATCCTCCAGTACTGACACTAGGGAGACGCAAATCCTCCAGTACTGACACTGGGGGAGACGCACATCCTCCAGTACTGACACTGGGGGGGGGACGCACATCCTCCAGTACTGGCACTGGGGGGGGGGGACGCACATCCTCCAGTACTGACACTGGGGGGGGGACGCACATCCTCCAGTACTGGCACTGGGGAGACGCACATCCTCCAGTACTGACACTGGGGGGGACGCACATCCTCCAGTACTGACACTGGGGGGGGGGACGCAAATCCTCCAGTACTGACACTGGGGGAGACGCACATCCTCCAGTACTGACACTGGGGGGGGGGGACGCACATCCTCCAGTACTGACACTGGGGGGGGGACGCACATCCTCCAGTACTGACACTGGGGGGGGGACGCAAATCCTCCAGTACTGACACTGGGGAGACGCAAATCCTCCAGTACTGACACTGGGGGAGACGCACATCCTCCAGTACTGACACTGGGGAGACGCACATCCTCCAGTACTGACACTGGGGGGGGGACGCAAATCCTCCAGTACTGACACTGGGGGGGGGGACGCAAATCCTCCAGTACTGACACTGGGGGAGACGCACATCCTCCAGTACTGACACTGGGGGGGGGGGACGCACATCCTCCAGTACTGACACTGGGGGAGACGCACATCCTCCAGTACTGACACTGGGGGGGGACGCACATCCTCCAGTACTGACACTGGGGAGACGCACATCCTCCAATACTGATACTGGGGGAGACGCACATCCTCCAGTACTGACACTGGGGGAGACGCACATCCTCCAGTACTGACACTGGGGAGACGCACATCCTCCAGTACTGACACTGGGGGAGACGCACATCCTCCAGTACTGACACTGGGGAGACGCACATCCTCCAGTACTGACACTGGGGAGACGCACATCCTCCAATACTGGCACTGGGGGAGACGCACATCCTCCAGTACTGACACTGGGGGGGACGCACATCCTCCAGTACTGACACTGGGGGGAGACGCACATCCTCCAGTACTGGCACTGGGGAGACGCACATCCTCCAGTACTGACACTGGGGGAGACGCACATCCTCCAGTACTGACACTGGGGAGACGCACATCCTCCAATACTGACACTGGGGGAGACGCACATCCTCCAGTACTGACACTGGGGGAGACGCACATCCTCCAGTACTGACACTGGGGGGGACGCACATCCTCCAGTACTGACACTGGGGGAGACGCACATCCTCCAGTACTGACACTGGGGGGGGACGCACATCCTCCAGTACTGACACTGGGGGGGGGGGACGCAAATCCTCCAGTACTGACACTGGGGGGGGGACGCAAATCCTCCAGTACTGACACTGGGGGAGACGCACATCCTCCAGTACTGACACTGGGGGGGGGACGCACATCCTCCAGTACTGACACTGGGGGGGGGACGCAAATCCTCCAGTACTGACACTGGGGAGACGCAAATCCTCCAGTACTGACACTGGGGAGACGCAAATCCTCCAGTACTGACACTGGGGGAGACGCACATCCTCCAGTACTGACACTGGGGGGGGGGACGCACATCCTCCAGTACTGACACTGGGGGGGGGACGCACATCCTCCAGTACTGGCACTGGGGAGACGCACATCCTCCAGTACTGACACTGGGGGAGACGCACATCCTCCAGTACTGACACTTTGGAGACGCAAATCCTCCAGTACTGACACTGGGGGGGGACGCACATCCTCCAGTACTGACACTGGGGAGACGCACATCCTCCAGTACTGACACTGGGGAGACGCACATCCTCCAGTACTGACACTGGGGAGACGCACATCCTCCAGTACTGACACTGGGGAGACGCACATCCTCCAGTACTGACACTGGGGGGAGACGCACATCCTCCAGTACTGACACTGGGGGAGACGCACATCCTCCAGTACTGACACTGGGGAGACGCACATCCTCCAGTACTGGCACTGGGGAGACGCACATCCTCCAGTACTGACACTGGGGAGACGCACATCCTCCAGTACTGACACTGGGGGAGACGCACATCCTCCAGTACTGACACTTGGAGACGCAAATCCTCCAGTACTGACACTGGGGAGACGCACATCCTCCAGTACTGACACTGGGGAGACGCACATCCTCCAGTACTGACACTGGGGAGACGCACATCCTCCAGTACTGACACTGGGGAGACGCACATCCTCCAGTACTGACACTGGGGAGACGCACATCCTCCAGTACTGACACTTTGGAGACGCAAATCCTCCAGTACTGACACTGGGGAGACGCACATCCTCCAGTACTGATACTGGGGGAGACGCACATCCTCCAGTACTGACACTGGGGGAGACGCACATCCTCCAGTACTGACAGTGGGGAGACGCACATCCTCCAGTACTGACACTGGGGAGACGCACATCCTCCAGTACTGACACTGGGGAGACGCACATCCTCCAGTACTGACACTGGGGAGACGCACATCCTCCAGTACTGACACTGGGGGAGACGCACATCCTCCAGTACTGACACTTTGGAGACGCAAATCCTCCAGTACTGACACTGGGGAGACGCACATCCTCCAGTACTGATACTGGGGGAGACGCACATCCTCCAGTACTGACACTGGGGGAGACGCACATCCTCCAGTACTGACAGTGGGGAGACGCACATCCTCCAGTACTGACACTGGGGAGACGCACATCCTCCAGTACTGACACTGGGGAGACGCACATCCTGCAGTACTGACACTGGGGGAGACGCACATCCTCCAGTACTGACACTGGGGGAGACGCACATCCTCCAGTACTGACACTGGGGAGACGCACATCCTCCAGTACTGACACTGGGGAGACGCACATCCTCCAGTACTGACACTGGGGAGACGCACATCCTCCAGTACTGACACTGGGGGAGACGCACATCCTCCAGTACTGACACTGGGGGGGGGGGACGCACATCCTCCAGTACTGACACTGGGGGGGGGGACGCACATCCTCCAGTACTGACACTGGGGGAGACGCACATCCTCCAGTACTGACACTGGGGAGACGCACATCCTCCAGTACTGACACTGGGGGGGGGACGCAAATCCTCCAGTACTGACACTGGGGGGGGGGACGCAAATCCTCCAGTACTGACACTGGGGGAGACGCACATCCTCCAGTACTGACACTGGGGGGGGATACGCACATCCTCCAGTACTGACACTGGGGGAGACGCACATCCTCCAGTACTGACACTGGGGGGGGACGCACATCCTCCAGTACTGACACTGGGGGGGGGGACGCAAATCCTCCAGTACTGACACTGGGGGGGGACGCAAATCCTCCAGTACTGACACTGGGGGAGACGCACATCCTCCAGTACTGACACTGGGGGGGGGGACGCACATCCTCCAGTACTGACACTGGGGGGGGGACGCAAATCCTCCAGTACTGACACTGGGGAGACGCAAATCCTCCAGTACTGACACTGGGGGAGACGCACATCCTCCAGTACTGACACTGGGGGGGGGACGCACATCCTCCAGTACTGACACTGGGGGGGAGACGCACATCCTCCAGTACTGACACTGGGGGGGGGACGCACATCCTCCAGTACTGACACTGGGGAGACGCACATCCTCCAGTACTGACACTGGGGGAGACGCACATCCTCCAGTACTGACACTGGGGAGACGCACATCCTCCAGTACTGACACTGGGGAGACGCACATCCTCCAATACTGATACTGGGGGAGACGCACATCCTCCAGTACTGACACTGGGGGAGACGCACATCCTCCAGTACTGACACTGGGGAGACGCACATCCTCCAGTACTGACACTGGGGGAGACGCACATCCTCCAGTACTGACACTGGGGAGACGCACATCCTCCAGTACTGACACTGGGGAGACGCACATCCTCCAATACTGGCACTGGGGGAGACGCACATCCTCCAGTACTGACACTGGGGGGGGACGCACATCCTCCAGTACTGACACTGGGGGGAGACGCACATCCTCCAGTACTGGCACTGGGGAGACGCACATCCTCCAGTACTGACACTGGGGGAGACGCACATCCTCCAGTACTGACACTGGGGGAGACGCACATCCTCCAGTACTGACACTGGGGAGACGCACATCCTCCAATACTGACACTGGGGGAGACGCACATCCTCCAGTACTGACACTGGGGGAGACGCACATCCTCCAGTACTGACACTGGGGGGGACGCACATCCTCCAGTACTGACACTGGGGGAGACGCACATCCTCCAGTACTGACACTGGGGGGGGACGCACATCCTCCAGTACTGACACTGGGGGGGGGGACGCAAATCCTCCAGTACTGACACTGGGGGGGGGACGCAAATCCTCCAGTACTGACACTGGGGGAGACGCACATCCTCCAGTACTGACACTGGGGGGGGGACGCACATCCTCCAGTACTGACACTGGGGGGGGACGCACATCCTCCAGTACTGACACTGGGGGGAGACGCACATCCTCCAGTACTGGCACTGGGGAGACGCACATCCTCCAGTACTGACACTGGGGGAGACGCACATCCTCCAGTACTGACACTGGGGAGACGCACATCCTCCAATACTGACACTGGGGGAGACGCACATCCTCCAGTACTGACACTGGGGGAGACGCACATCCTCCAGTACTGACACTGGGGGGACGCACATCCTCCAGTACTGACACTGGGGGAGACGCACATCCTCCAGTACTGACACTGGGGGGGGACGCACATCCTCCAGTACTGACACTGGGGGGGGGGACGCAAATCCTCCAGTACTGACACTGGGGGGGGGACGCAAATCCTCCAGTACTGACACTGGGGGAGACGCACATCCTCCAGTACTGACACTGGGGGGGGGACGCACATCCTCCAGTACTGACACTGGGGGGGGGACGCAAATCCTCCAGTACTGACACTGGGGAGACGCAAATCCTCCAGTACTGACACTGGGGGAGACGCACATCCTCCAGTACTGACACTGGGGGGGGGGACGCACATCCTCCAGTACTGACACTGGGGGGGGGACGCACATCCTCCAGTACTGGCACTGGGGAGACGCACATCCTCCAGTACTGACACTGGGGGGGGGACGCACATCCTCCAGTACTGACACTGGGGAGACGCACATCCTCCAGTACTGACACTGGGGGAGACGCACATCCTCCAGTACTGACACTGGGGAGACGCACATCCTCCAGTACTGACACTGGGGAGACGCACATCCTCCAATACTGACACTGGGGGAGACGCACATCCTCCAGTACTGACACTGGGGGAGACGCACATCCTCCAGTACTGACACTGGGGGGGACGCACATCCTCCAGTACTGACACTGGGGGAGACGCACATCCTCCAGTACTGACACTGGGGGGGGACGCACATCCTCCAGTACTGACACTGGGGGGGGGGACGCAAATCCTCCAGTACTGACACTGGGGGGGGACGCAAATCCTCCAGTACTGACACTGGGGGAGACGCACATCCTCCAGTACTGACACTGGGGGGGGACGCACATCCTCCAGTACTGACACTGGGGGGGGGACGCAAATCCTCCAGTACTGACACTGGGGAGACGCAAATCCTCCAGTACTGACACTGGGGGAGACGCACATCCTCCAGTACTGACACTGGGGGGGGGGACGCACATCCTCCAGTACTGACACTGGGGGGGGGACGCACATCCTCCAGTACTGGCACTGGGGAGACGCACATCCTCCAGTACTGACACTGGGGGGGGGACGCACATCCTCCAGTACTGACACTGGGGAGACGCACATCCTCCAGTACTGACACTGGGGGAGACGCACATCCTCCAGTACTGACACTGGGGAGACGCACATCCTCCAGTACTGACACTGGGGAGACGCACATCCTCCAATACTGATACTGGGGGAGACGCACATCCTCCAGTACTGACACTGGGGGAGACGCACATCCTCCAGTACTGACACTGGGGAGACGCACATCCTCCAGTACTGACACTGGGGGAGACGCACATCCTCCAGTACTGACACTGGGAAGACGCACATCCTCCAGTACTGACACTGGGGAGACGCACATCCTCCAATACTGGCACTGGGGGAGACGCACATCCTCCAGTACTGACACTGGGGGGGGACGCACATCCTCCAGTACTGACACTGGGGGGAGACGCACATCCTCCAGTACTGGCACTGGGGAGACGCACATCCTCCAGTACTGACACTGGGGGAGACGCACATCCTCCAGTACTGACACTGGGGAGACGCACATCCTCCAATACTGACACTGGGGGAGACGCACATCCTCCAGTACTGACACTGGGGGAGACGCACATCCTCCAGTACTGACACTGGGGGAGACGCACATCCTCCAGTACTGACACTGGGGGGGGACGCACATCCTCCAGTACTGACACTGGGGGGAGACGCACATCCTCCAGTACTGACACTGGGGAGACGCTCATCCTCCAGTACTGACACTGGGGAGACGCAAATCCTCCAGTACTGACACTGGGGGAGACGCACATCCTCCAGTACTGGCACTGGGGAGACGCACATCCTCCAGTACTGACACTGGGGAGACGCACATCCTCCAGTACTGACACTGGGGGAGACGCTCATCCTCCAGTACTGACACTGGGGGAGACGCTCATCCTCCAGTACTGACACTGGGGAGACGCACATCCTCCAGTACTGACACTGGGGGGAGACGCTCATCCTCCAGTACTGACACTGGGGAGACGCACATCCTCCAGTACTGACACTGGGGGGAGACGCTCATCCTCCAGTACTGACACTGGGGAGACGCACATCCTCCAGTACTGACACTGGGGGAGACGCACATCCTCCAGTACTGACACTGGGGGGAGACGCTCATCCTCCAGTACTGACACTGGGGAGACGCACATCCTCCAGTACTGACACTGGGGGAGACGCACATCCTCCAGTACTGGACACTGGGGAGACGCACATCCTCCAGTACTGACACTGGGGAGACGCACATCCTCCAGTACTGACACTGGGGAGACGCACATCCTCCAGTACTGACACTGGGGAGACGCTCATCCTCCAGTACTGACACTGGGGAGACGCACATCCTCCAGTACTGACACTGGGGAGACGCTCATCCTCCAGTACTGACACTGGGGGAGACGCAAATCCTCCAGTACTGACACTGGGGGAGACGCACATCCTCCAGTACTGACACTGGGGAGACGCACATCCTCCAGTACTGACACTGGGGAGACGCACATCCTCCAGTACTGACACTGGGGGAGACGCACATCCTCCAGTACTGATACTGGGGGAGACGCACATCCTCCAGTACTGACACTGGGGAGACGCTCATCCTCCAGTACTGACACTGGGGAGACGCACATCCTCCAGTACTGACACTGGGGGAGACGCACATCCTCCAGTACTGACACTGGGGGAGACGCACATCCTCCAGTACTGACACTGGGGAGACGCACATCCTCCAGTACTGACACTGGGGAGACGCACATCCTCCAGTACTGACACTGGGGGGAGACGCACATCCTCCAGTACTGACACTGGGGGAGACGCACATCCTCCAGTACTGAC
The DNA here is from genome assembly GCF_040206685.1 of Ascaphus truei. Classification (NCBI taxonomy): domain Eukaryota; kingdom Metazoa; phylum Chordata; class Amphibia; order Anura; family Ascaphidae; genus Ascaphus; species Ascaphus truei. The sequence continues at coordinate 49,349 of NW_027454770.1, forward strand.
ACTTTGGAGACGCAAATCCTCCAGTACTGACACTGGGGAGACGCACATCCTCCAGTACTGGCACTGGGGAGACGCACATCCTCCAGTACTGACACTGGGGAGACGCTCATCCTCCAGTACTGACACTGGGGAGACGCACATCCTCCAGTACTGACACTGGGGAGACGCACATCCTCCAGTACTGACACTGGGGAGACGCACATCCTCCAGTACTGACACTGGGGAGACGCACATCCTCCAGTACTGACACTGGGGAGACGCAAATCCTCCAGTACTGACACTGGGGAGACGCTCATCCTCCAGTACTGACACTGGGGAGACGCACATCCTCCAGTACTGACACTGGGGGAGACGCACATCCTCCAGTACTGACACTGGGGAGACGCACATCCTCCAGTACTGATACTGGGGGAGACGCACATCCTCCAGTACTGGACACTGGGGGAGACGCACATCCTCCAGTACTGGCACTGGGGGAGACGCACATCCTCCAGTACTGGCACTGGGGGAGACGCACATCCTCCAGTACTGACACTGGGGAGACGCACATCCTCCAGTACTGACACTGGGGAGACGCACATCCTCCAGTACTGACACTGGGGAGACGCTCATCCTCCAGTACTGACACTGGGGGAGACGCACATCCTCCAGTACTGACACTGGGGGAGACGCACATCCTCCAGTACTGACACTGGGGGAGACGCACATCCTCCAGTACTGACACTGGGGGAGACGCACATCCTCCAGTACTGACACTGGGGGAGACGCACATCCTCCAGTACTGACACTGGGGAGACGCACATCCTCCAGTACTGACACTGGGGGAGACGCACATCCTCCAGTACTGATACTGGGGGAGACGCACATCCTCCAGTACTGACACTGGGGAGACGCACATCCTCCAGTACTGACACTGGGGAGACGCACATCCTCCAGTACTGACACTGGGGGAGACGCACATCCTCCAGTACTGACACTGGGGGAGACGCACATCCTCCAGTACTGACACTGGGGGAGACGCACATCCTCCAGTACTGACACTGGGGGAGACGCACATCCTCCAGTACTGACACTGGGGAGACGCACATCCTCCAGTACTGACACTGGGGAGACGCACATCCTCCAGTACTGACACTGGGGGAGACGCACATCCTCCAGTACTGACACTGGGGGAGACGCACATCCTCCAGTACTGACACTGGGGGAGACGCACATCCTCCAGTACTGACACTGGGGGAGACGCACATCCTCCAGTACTGACACTGGGGGAGACGCACATCCTCCAGTACTGACACTGGGGGAGACGCACATCCTCCAGTACTGACACTGGGGGAGACGCACATCCTCCAGTACTGACACTGGGGGAGACGCACATCCTCCAGTACTGACACTGGGGGAGACGCACATCCTCCAGTACTGACACTGGGGGAGACGCACATCCTCCAGTACTGACACTGGGGGAGACGCACATCCTCCAGTACTGACACTGGGGAGACGCACATCCTCCAGTACTGACACTGGGGGAGACGCACATCCTCCAGTACTGACACTGGGGGAGACGCACATCCTCCAGTACTGACACTGGGGGAGACGCACATCCTCCAGTACTGACACTGGGGGAGACGCACATCCTCCAGTACTGACACTGGGGAGACGCACATCCTCCAGTACTGACACTGGGGGAGACGCACATCCTCCAGTACTGACACTGGGGGAGACGCACATCCTCCAGTACTGACACTGGGGGAGACGCACATCCTCCAGTACTGACACTGGGGGAGACGCACATCCTCCAGTACTGACACTGGGGGAGACGCACATCCTCCAGTACTGACACTGGGGGAGACGCACATCCTCCAGTACTGGACACTGGGGGAGACGCACATCCTCCAGTACTGACACTGGGGAGACGCACATCCTCCAGTACTGACACTGGGGAGACGCACATCCTCCAGTACTGACACTGGGGGAGACGCACATCCTCCAGTACTGACACTGGGGGAGACGCACATCCTCCAGTACTGACACTGGGGGAGACGCACATCCTCCAGTACTGACACTGGGGGAGACGCACATCCTCCAGTACTGACACTGGGGGAGACGCACATCCTCCAGTACTGACACTGGGGGAGACGCACATCCTCCAGTACTGACACTGGGGGAGACGCACATCCTCCAGTACTGACACTGGGGGAGACGCACATCCTCCAGTACTGACACTGGGGGAGACGCACATCCTCCAGTACTGACACTGGGGGGACGCACATCCTCCAGTACTGACACTGGGGGAGACGCACATCCTCCAGTACTGACACTGGGGAGACGCACATCCTCCAGTACTGACTACTGGGGGAGACGCACATCCTCCAGTACTGGCACTGGGGGAGACGCACATCCTCCAGTACTGACACTGGGGGAGACGCACATCCTCCAGTACTGACACTGGGGGAGACGCACATCCTCCAGTACTGGCACTGGGGGAGACGCACATCCTCCAGTACTGACACTGGGGGAGACGCACATCCTCCAGTACTGACACTGGGGGAGACGCACATCCTCCAGTACTGACACTGGGGGAGACGCACATCCTCCAGTACTGGCACTGGGGGAGACGCACATCCTCCAGTACTGACACTGGGGAGACGCACATCCTCCAGTACTGACACTGGGGAGACGCACATCCTCCAGTACTGACACTGGGGAGACGCACATCCTCCAGTACTGACACTGGGGAGACGCACATCCTCCAGTACTGACACTGGGGGAGACGCACATCCTCCAGTACTGACACTGGGGGAGACGCACATCCTCCAGTACTGACAGTGGGGAGACGCACATCCTCCAGTACTGACAGTGGGGAGACGCACATCCTCCAGTACTGACACTGGGGAGACGCACATCCTCCAGTACTGACACTGGGGAGACGCACATCCTCCAGTACTGACACTGGGGAGACGCACATCCTCCAGTACTGACACTGGGGGAGACGCACATCCTCCAGTACTGACACTGGGGAGACGCACATCCTCCAGTACTGACACTGGGGAGACGCACATCCTCCAGTACTGACACTGGGGAGACGCACATCCTCCAGTACTGACACTGGGGGAGACGCACATCCTCCAGTACTGACACTGGGGGGGGGAGGACGCACATCCTCCAGTACTGACACTGGGGGGGGGACGCACATCCTCCAGTACTGACACTGGGGGAGACGCACATCCTCCAGTACTGACACTGGGGAGACGCACATCCTCCAGTACTGACACTGGGGGGGGGACGCAAATCCTCCAGTACTGACACTGGGGGGGGGGGACGCAAATCCTCCAGTACTGACACTGGGGGAGACGCACATCCTCCAGTACTGACACTGGGGGGGGGGACGCACATCCTCCAGTACTGACACTGGGGGAGACGCACATCCTCCAGTACTGACACTGGGGGGGGACGCACATCCTCCAGTACTGACACTGGGGGGGGGGACGCAAATCCTCCAGTACTGACACTGGGGGGGGGACGCAAATCCTCCAGTACTGACACTGGGGGAGACGCACATCCTCCAGTACTGACACTGGGGGGGGGACGCACATCCTCCAGTACTGACACTGGGGGGGGGACGCACATCCTCCAGTACTGACACTGGGGAGACGCAAATCCTCCAGTACTGACACTGGGGGGGGGGACGCACATCCTCCAGTACTGACACTGGGGGAGGGACGCACATCCTCCAGTACTGACACTGGGGGGGAGACGCACATCCTCCAGTACTGACACTGGGGGGGGAGACGCACATCCTCCAGTACTGACACTGGGGAGACGCACATCCTCCAGTACTGACACTGGGGGAGACGCACATCCTCCAGTACTGACACTGGGGAGACGCACATCCTCCAGTACTGACACTGGGGAGACGCACATCCTCCAGTACTGACACTGGGGGAGACGCACATCCTCCAGTACTGACACTGGGGGAGACGCACATCCTCCAGTACTGACACTGGGGGAGACGCACATCCTCCAGTACTGACACTGGGGGAGACGCACATCCTCCAGTACTGACACTGGGGAGACGCACATCCTCCAGTACTGACACTGGGGAGACGCACATCCTCCAGTACTGGCACTGGGGGAGACGCACATCCTCCAGTACTGACACTGGGGGGAGACGCACATCCTCCAGTACTGACACTGGGGGAGACGCACATCCTCCAGTACTGGACACTGGGGAGACGCACATCCTCCAGTACTGACACTGGGGGAGACGCACATCCTCCAGTACTGACACTGGGGAGACGCACATCCTCCAGTACTGACACTGGGGGAGACGCACATCCTCCAGTACTGACACTGGGGGAGACGCACATCCTCCAGTACTGACACTGGGGGGGACGCACATCCTCCAGTACTGACACTGGGGGAGACGCACATCCTCCAGTACTGACACTGGGGGGAGACGCACATCCTCCAGTACTGACACTGGGGGGGGGGACGCAAATCCTCCAGTACTGACACTGGGGGGAGGACGCAAATCCTCCAGTACTGACACTGGGGGAGACGCACATCCTCCAGTACTGACACTGGGGGGGGACGCACATCCTCCAGTACTGACACTGGGGGGGGGACGCAAATCCTCCAGTACTGACACTGGGGAGACGCAAATCCTCCAGTACTGACACTGGGGGAGACGCACATCCTCCAGTACTGACACTGGGGGGGGGGACGCACATCCTCCAGTACTGACACTGGGGGGGGGACGCACATCCTCCAGTACTGGCACTGGGGAGACGCACATCCTCCAGTACTGACACTGGGGGGGGGACGCACATCCTCCAGTACTGACACTGGGGAGACGCACATCCTCCAGTACTGACACTGGGGAGACGCACATCCTCCAGTACTGACACTGGGGAGACGCACATCCTCCAGTACTGACACTGGGGAGACGCACATCCTCCAATACTGATACTGGGGGAGACGCACATCCTCCAGTACTGACACTGGGGGAGACGCACATCCTCCAGTACTGACACTGGGGAGACGCACATCCTCCAGTACTGACACTGGGGGAGACGCACATCCTCCAGTACTGACACTGGGGAGACGCACATCCTCCAGTACTGACACTGGGGAGACGCACATCCTCCAGTACTGAGCACTGGGGGGAGACGCACATCCTCCAGTACTGACACTGGGGGGGGACGCACATCCTCCAGTACTGACACTGGGGGAGACGCACATCCTCCAGTACTGGCACTGGGGAGACGCACATCCTCCAGTACTGACACTGGGGGAGACGCACATCCTCCAATACTGACACTGGGGGAGACGCACATCCTCCAGTACTGACACTGGGGGAGACGCACATCCTCCAGTACTGACACTGGGGGAGACGCACATCCTCCAGTACTGACACTGGGGGGGGACGCACATCCTCCAGTACTGACACTGGGGAGACGCTCATCCTCCAGTACTGACACTGGGGAGACGCACATCCTCCAGTACTGACACTGGGGGAGACGCACATCCTCCAGTACTGGCACTGGGGAGACGCACATCCTCCAGTACTGACACTGGGGAGACGCACATCCTCCAGTACTGACACTGGGGGAGACGCACATCCTCCAGTACTGACACTGGGGAGACGCACATCCTCCAGTACTGACACTGGGGAGACGCACATCCTCCAGTACTGGCACTGGGGGAGACGCACATCCTCCAGTACTGACACTGGGGGGGACGCACATCCTCCAGTACTGACACTGGGGGAGACGCACATCCTCCAGTACTGGCACTGGGGAGACGCACATCCTCCAGTACTGGCACTGGGGAGACGCACATCCTCCAGTACTGACACTGGGGGAGACGCACATCCTCCAATACTGACACTGGGGGAGACGCACATCCTCCAGTACTGACACTGGGGAGACGCACATCCTCCAGTACTGACACTGGGGGAGACGCACATCCTCCAGTACTGACACTGGGGGGGAGACGCACATCCTCCAGTACTGACACTGGGGAGACGCTCATCCTCCAGTACTGACACTGGGGAGACGCACATCCTCCAGTACTGACACTGGGGGAGACGCACATCCTCCAGTACTGACACTGGGGAGACGCACATCCTCCAGTACTGACACTGGGGAGACGCACATCCTCCAGTACTGACACTGGGGAGACGCTCATCCTCCAGTACTGACACTGGGGGAGACGCTCATCCTCCAGTACTGACACTGGGGAGACGCACATCCTCCAGTACTGACACTGGGGGAGACGCTCATCCTCCAGTACTGACACTGGGGAGACGCACATCCTCCAGTACTGACACTGGGGGGAGACGCTCATCCTCCAGTACTGACACTGGGGAGACGCACATCCTCCAGTACTGACACTGGGGGAGACGCACATCCTCCAGTACTGACACTGGGGGAGACGCACATCCTCCAGTACTGACACTGGGGAGACGCACATCCTCCAGTACTGACACTGGGGGAGACGCACATCCTCCAGTACTGACACTGGGGAGACGCACATCCTCCAGTACTGACACTGGGGAGACGCACATCCTCCAGTACTGACACTGGGGAGACGCACATCCTCCAGTACTGACACTGGGGAGACGCACATCCTCCAGTACTGACACTGGGGAGACGCACATCCTCCAGTACTGACACTGGGGAGACGCACATCCTCCAGTACTGACACTGGGGAGACGCACATCCTCCAGTACTGACACTGGGGAGACGCACATCCTCCAGTACTGACACTGGGGAGACGCACATCCTCCAGTACTGACACTGGGGAGACGCACATCCTCCAGTACTGACACTGGGGGAGACGCACATCCTCCAGTACTGACACTGGGGGAGACGCACATCCTCCAGTACTGACACTGGGGAGACGCACATCCTCCAGTACTGACACTGGGGAGACGCACATCCTCCAGTACTGACACTGGGGGAGACGCACATCCTCCAGTACTGACACTGGGGGAGACGCACATCCTCCAGTACTGACACTGGGGAGACGCACATCCTCCAGTACTGACACTGGGGAGACGCACATCCTCCAGTACTGACACTGGGGGAGACGCACATCCTCCAGTACTGACACTGGGGGAGACGCACATCCTCCAGTACTGACACTGTGGGAGACGCACATCCTCCAGTACTGACACTGGGGAGACGCACATCCTCCAGTACTGACACTGGGGAGACGCACATCCTCCAGTACTGACTCCAGTACTGACACTGGGGAGACGCACATCCTCCAGTACTGACACTGGGGAGACGCACATCCTCCAGTACTGACACTGGGGAGACGCACATCCTCCAGTACTGACACTGGGGAGACGCACATCCTCCAGTACTGACACTGGGGAGACGCTCATCCTCCAGTACTGACACTGGGGAGACGCACATCCTCCAGTACTGACACTGGGGAGACGCACATCCTCCAGTACTGACACTGGGGAGACGCACATCCTCCAGTACTGACACTGGGGAGACGCACATCCTCCAGTACTGACACTGGGGAGACGCACATCCTCCAGTACTGACACTGGGGAGACGCACATCCTCCAGTACTGGCACTGGGGGAGACGCACATCCTCCAGTACTGACACTGGGGGAGACGCACATCCTCCAGTACTGACACTGGGGAGACGCACATCCTCCAGTACTGACACTGGGGAGACGCACATCCTCCAGTACTGACACTGGGGAGACGCTCATCCTCCAGTACTGACACTGGGGAGACGCACATCCTCCAGTACTGACACTGGGGGAGACGCACATCCTCCAGTACTGACACTGGGGGAGACGCACATCCTCCAGTACTGACACTGGGGAGACGCACATCCTCCAGTACTGACACTGGGGGAGACGCACATCCTCCAGTACTGACACTGGGGGAGACGCACATCCTCCAGTACTGACACTGGGGGAGACGCACATCCTCCAGTACTGACACTGGGGAGACGCACATCCTCCAGTACTGACACTGGGGAGACGCACATCCTCCAGTACTGACACTGGGGAGACGCACATCCTCCAGTACTGACACTGGGGAGACGCACATCCTCCAGTACTGACACTGGGGGAGACGCACATCCTCCAGTACTGACACTGGGGGAGACGCACATCCTCCAGTACTGACACTGGGGGAGACGCACATCCTCCAGTACTGACACTGGGGAGACGCACATCCTCCAGTACTGACACTGGGGGAGACGCACATCCTCCAGTACTGACACTGGGGGAGACGCACATCCTCCAGTACTGACACTGGGGGAGACGCACATCCTCCAGTACTGACACTGGGGAGACGCACATCCTCCAGTACTGACACTGGGGAGACGCACATCCTCCAGTACTGACACTGGGGGAGACGCACATCCTCCAGTACTGACACTGGGGAGACGCACATCCTCCAGTACTGACACTGGGGGAGACGCACATCCTCCAGTACTGACACTGGGGGAGACGCACATCCTCCAGTACTGACACTGGGGGAGACGCACATCCTCCAGTACTGACACTGGGGAGACGCACATCCTCCAGTACTGACACTGGGGGAGACGCACATCCTCCAGTACTGACACTGGGGGAGACGCACATCCTCCAGTACTGACACTGGGGGAGACGCACATCCTCCAGTACTGACACTGGGGAGACGCACATCCTCCAGTACTGACACTGGGGGAGACGCACATCCTCCAGTACTGACACTGGGGAGACGCACATCCTCCAGTACTGACACTGGGGAGACGCTCATCCTCCAGTACTGACACTGGGGAGACGCACATCCTCCAGTACTGACACTGGGGAGACGCACATCCTCCAGTACTGACACTGGGGAGACGCACATCCTCCAGTACTGACACTGGGGGAGACGCACATCCTCCAGTACTGACACTGGGGAGACGCACATCCTCCAGTACTGACACTGGGGGAGACGCACATCCTCCAGTACTGACACTGGGGGAGACGCACATCCTCCAGTACTGACACTGGGGGAGACGCACATCCTCCAGTACTGACACTGGGGGAGACGCACATCCTCCAGTACTGACACTGGGGAGACGCACATCCTCCAGTACTGACACTGGGGAGACGCACATCCTCCAGTACTGACACTGGGGAGACGCACATCCTCCAGTACTGACACTGGGGAGACGCACATCCTCCAGTACTGACACTGGGGAGACGCACATCCTCCAGTACTGACACTGGGGGAGACGCACATCCTCCAGTACTGACACTGGGGAGACGCACATCCTCCAGTACTGACACTGGGGGAGACGCACATCCTCCAGTACTGACACTGGGGGAGACGCACATCCTCCAGTACTGACACTGGGGGAGACGCACATCCTCCAGTACTGACACTGGGGAGACGCACATCCTCCAGTACTGACACTGGGGAGACGCACATCCTCCAGTACTGACACTGGGGAGACGCACATCCTCCAGTACTGACACTGGGGAGACGCACATCCTCCAGTACTGACACTGGGGAGACGCACATCCTCCAGTACTGACACTGGGGAGACGCACATCCTCCAGTACTGACACTGGGGGAGACGCACATCCTCCAGTACTGACACTGGGGAGACGCACATCCTCCAGTACTGACACTGGGGGAGACGCACATCCTCCAGTACTGACACTGGGGGAGACGCACATCCTCCAGTACTGACACTGGGGAGACGCACATCCTCCAGTACTGACACTGGGGGAGACGCACATCCTCCAGTACTGACACTGGGGAGACGCACATCCTCCAGTACTGACACTGGGGAGACGCACATCCTCCAGTACTGACACTGGGGGAGACGCACATCCTCCAGTACTGACACTGGGGAGACGCACATCCTCCAGTACTGACACTGGGGAGACGCACATCCTCCAGTACTGACACTGGGGAGACGCACATCCTCCAGTACTGACACTGGGGAGACGCACATCCTCCAGTACTGACACTGGGGAGACGCACATCCTCCAGTACTGACACTGGGGAGACGCACATCCTCCAGTACTGACACTGGGGGAGACGCACATCCTCCAGTACTGACACTGGGGAGACGCACATCCTCCAGTACTGACACTGGGGAGACGCACATCCTCCAGTACTGACACTGGGGAGACGCACATCCTCCAGTACTGACACTGGGAGACGCACATCCTCCAGTACTGACACTGGGGGAGACGCACATCCTCCAGTACTGACACTGGGGAGACGCACATCCTCCAGTACTGACACTGGGGGAGACGCAAATCCTCCAGTACTGACACTGGGGAGACGCACATCCTCCAGTACTGACACTGGGGGAGACGCACATCCTCCAGTACTGACACTGGGGGAGACGCACATCCTCCAGTACTGACACTGGGGGGAGACGCACATCCTCCAGTACTGACACTGGGGGAGACGCACATCCTCCAGTACTGACACTGGGGAGACGCACATCCTCCAGTACTGACACTGGGGGAGACGCACATCCTCCAGTACTGACACTGGGGGAGACGCACATCCTCCAGTACTGACACTGGGGAGACGCACATCCTCCAGTACTGACACTGGGGAGACGCACATCCTCCAGTACTGACACTGGGGGAGACGCACATCCTCCAGTACTGACACTGGGGAGACGCACATCCTCCAGTACTGACACTGGGGAGACGCACATCCTCCAGTACTGACACTGGGGAGACGCACATCCTCCAGTACTGACACTGGGGGAGACGCACATCCTCCAGTACTGACACTGGGGAGACGCACATCCTCCAGTACTGACACTGGGAGACGCACATCCTCCAGTACTGACACTGGGGAGACGCACATCCTCCAGTACTGACACTGGGGAGACGCACATCCTCCAGTACTGACACTGGGGAGACGCACATCCTCCAGTACTGACACTGGGGAGACGCACATCCTCCAGTACTGACACTGGGGGAGACGCACATCCTCCAGTACTGACACTGGGGAGACGCACATCCTCCAGTACTGACACTGGGAGACGCACATCCTCCAGTACTGACACTGGGGAGACGCACATCCTCCAGTACTGACACTGGGGAGACGCACATCCTCCAGTACTGACACTGGGGGGAGACGCACATCCTCCAGTACTGACACTGGGGGAGACGCACATCCTCCAGTACTGACACTGGGGAGACGCACATCCTCCAGTACTGACACTGGGGAGACGCACATCCTCCAGTACTGACACTGGGGGAGACGCACATCCTCCAGTACTGACACTGGGGGAGACGCACATCCTCCAGTACTGACACTGGGGGGAGACGCACATCCTCCAGTACTGACACTGGGGGAGACGCACATCCTCCAGTACTGACACTGGGGGAGACGCACATC
>NW_027454771.1:0-60690 GCF_040206685.1 Ascaphus truei
AGAGAGAGGAGAGAGAAGGGCGAGAGAGAGAGAGGAGAGAGAAGGGCGAGAGAGAGAGGAGAGAGAGAAGGGCGAGAGAGAGAGGAGAGAGAGAAGGGCGAGAGAGAGAGAGGAGAGAGAAGGGCGAGAGAGAGAGAGTAGAGAGAAGGGCGAGAGAGAGAGAGGAGAGAGAAGGGCGAGAGAGAGAGAGGAGAGAGAAGGGCGAGAGAGAGAGAGGAGAGAGAAGGGCGAGAGAGAGAGAGGAGAGAGAAGGGCGAGAGAGAGAGAGGAGAGAGAAGGGCGAGAGAGAGAGAGGAGAGAGAAGGGCGAGAGAGAGAGAGAGGAGAGAGAAGGGCGAGAGAGAGAGAGGAGAGAGAAGGGCGAGAGAGAGAGAGAGAGGAGAGAGAAGGGCGAGAGAGAGAGAGAGAGGAGAGAGAAGGGCGAGAGAGAGAGAGAGGAGAGAGAAGGGCGAGAGAGAGAGAGAGAGAGAGAAGGGCGAGAGAGAGAGAGAAGGAAGATGGAGAGAGAAGGAAGATGGAGAGAGAAGGAAGATGGAGAGAGAAGGAAGATGGAGAGAGAAGGAAGAGGAGAGAGAAGGAAGAGGGAGAGAGAAGGAAGAGGGAGAGAGAAGGAAGAGGGAGAGAGAAGGAAGAGGGAGAGAGAAGGAAGAGGGAGAGAGAATGGAGAGACAAGGGAGAGGTAGAAACAAGGGAGAGGGAGTGACAAGGGATAGGGAGAGAGAAGGAAGAGGGAGAGAGAGAAGGGAGAGAGATAGAGAAGTTAGAGAAAGAGAGTGATGAGGGAGTGACAAGGAAAAGGGAGAGAGGAGGGAGAGGGAGAGAGAAGGAAGAGGGAGAGAGGAGAGAGAGAAGGGAGAGAGAGAGAGAAGGGAGAGGGATAGACAGAGAGAAGGAAGAGGGTGAGAGAGAAGGGAAAGGGAGAGAGAGGAGGGAGAGGGAGAGAGAGTAGAGGGAATGATGAGGGAGTTATAAGGGAGAGGGAGAGAGAAGGGAGGGGGAGAGAGAGAGAGAGAAGGGAGTAGAGAGAGAGAGAAGGGAGAGGGAGAGCGAAGGAAAGGGGAGGGGAAAGGAAAAGGGAGAGAATGGAGAGACAAGGAAAAGGGAGAGAGATTGGAAAGGGAGAGAGATTGGAAAGGGAGAGAGAAGGAAGAGGGAGAGAGAAGGGATAGGGAGAGAGAAGGGAGAGAGAAGACAGAGGGATAGAGAAGGGAGTGAGAAAAGGGAGAGAGAAGGGAGAGAGAAAGAAAAGGGAGAGAGAAGGGAAAGGGAGAGAGAAGGAAAAGGGAGAGAGAAGGAAAGGGAGAGAGAAGGGATAGGGAGAGAGAAGGGAGAGGGAGAGAGAAGGGGGTGACAAGGGAGAGAGGAGGGAGAGAGAAGGGAGAGGGAGAGAGAAGGAAAAGGGAGGGAAAAGGAAAAGGGAGAGAGAAGGAAGAGGGAGAGAGAAGGAAGATGGAGAGAGAAGGAAGAGGGAGAGATAAGGTAGAGGGAGAGATAAGGAAGAGGGAGAGAGAAGGAAGAGGAGAGAGAAGGAAGAGGGAGAGAGAAGGAAGAGGGAGAGAGAAGGAAGAGGGAGAGAGAAGGAAGAGGGAGATAGAAGGAAGAGGGAGAGAGAAGGAAGAGGAGAGAGAAGGAAGAGGAGAGAGAAGGAAGAGGGAGAGAGAATGGAGAGACAAGGGAGAGGGAGCGACAAGGGATACGGAGAGAGAGAAGGTAGATGTAGAGAGAAGGGAGATGGATAAGAAGGAGGAGGAGAGAGAGAGAGAGAGAGAGAGAGAGAGAGAGAGAGAGGGAGAGAGGGAGAGAGGGAGAGAGGGAGAGGGGAGAGGGGAGAGGGGGAGAGGGGGGAGAGGGGGAGAGGGGGAGAGGGGGAGAGGGGGAGAGGGGAGAGGGGAGAGAGGGGAGAGAGGGAGAGAGGGGAGAGGGGAGAGAGGGGAGAGAGGGGAGAGAGGGGAGAGGGGGAGAGAAGGGAGAGAGAAGGGAGAGAGAAGGGAGAGAGAAGGGCGAGAGAAGGGCGAGAGAAGGGCGAGAGAGAGAGAAGGGCGAGAGAGAGAGAAGGGCGAGAGAGAGAGAAGGGCGAGAGAGAGAGAAGGGCGAGAGAGAGAGAAGGCGAGAGAGAGAGAAGGGCGAGAGAAGGGCGAGAGAGAGAGGGGAGAGAGAAGGGGCGAGAGAGAGAGGAGAGAGAGAAGGGCGAGAGAGAGAGAGGAGAGAGAGAAGGGCGAGAGAGAGAGAGGAGAGAGAGAAGGGCGAGAGAGAGAGAGGAGAGAGAGAAGGGCAAGAAAGAGAGGAGAGAGAGAAGGGCGAGAGAGAGAGGGGAGAGAGAAGGGCGAGAGAGAGAGAGGAGAGAGAAGGGCGAGAGAGAGAGAGGAGAGAGAAGGGCGAGAGAGAGAGAGGAGAGAGAAGGGCGAGAGAGAGAGAGGAGAGAGAAGGGCGAGAGAGAGAGAGGAGAGAGAAGGGCGAGAGAGAGAGAGGAGAGAGAAGGGCGAGAGAGAGAGAGGAGAGAGAAGGGCGAGAGAGAGAGAGGAGAGAGAAGGGCGAGAGAGAGAGAGGAGAGAGAAGGGCGAGAGAGAGAGAGGAGAGAGAAGGGCGAGAGAGAGAGAGGAGAGAGAAGGGCGAGAGAGAGAGAGGAGAGAGAAGGGCGAGAGAGAGAGAGAGGAGAGAGAAGGGCGAGAGAGAGAGAGGAGAGAGAAGGGCGAGAGAGAGAGAGAGGAGAGAGAAGGGCGAGAGAGAGAGAGGAGAGAGAAGGGCGAGAGAGAGAGAGAGAGGAGAGAGAAGGGCGAGAGAGAGAGAGAGAGGAGAGAGAAGGGCGAGAGAGAGAGAGAGAGAGAGGAGAGAGAAGGGCGAGAGAGAGAGAGAGAGGAGAGAGAAGGGCGAGAGAGAGAGAGAAGGAAGATTGAGAGAGAAGGAAGATGGAGAGAGAAGGAAGATGGAGAGAGAAGGAAGATGGAGAGAGAAGGAAGAGGGAGAGAGAAGGAAGAGGGAGAGAGAAGGAAGAGGGAGAGAGAAGGAAGAGGGAGAGAGAAGGAAGAGGGAGAGAGAAGGAAGAGGGAGAGAGAATGGAGAGACAAGGGAGAGGTAGAAACAAGGGAGAGGGAGTGACAAGGGATAGGGAGAGAGAAGGAAGAGGGAGAGAGAGAAGGGAGAGAGATAGAGAAGTTAGAGAAAGAGAGTGATGAGGGAGTGACAAGGAAAAGGGAGAGAGGAGGGAGAGGGGAGAGAGAAGGAAGAGGGAGAGAGGAGAGAGAAGGGAGAGAGAGAGAGGAGGGAGAGGGATAGACAGAGAGAAGGAAGCGGGTGAGAGAGAAGGGAAAGGGAGAGAGAGGAGGAGAGGGAGAGAGAGTAGAGGGAATGATGAGGGAGTTATAAGGGAGAGGGAGAGAGAAGGGAGGGGGAGAGAGAGAGAGAGAAGGGAGTAGAGAGAGAGAGAAGGGAGAGGGAGAGCGAAGGAAAGGGGAGGGGAAAGGAAAAGGGAGAGAATGGAGAGACAAGGAAAAGGGGAGAGAGATTGGAAAGGGAGAGAGATTGGAAAGGGAGAGAGAAGGAAGAGGGAGAGAGAAGGGATAGGGAGAGAGAAGGGAGAGAGAAGACAGAGGGATAGAGAAGGGAGTGAGAAAAGGGAGAGAGAAGGGAGAGAGAAAGAAAAGGGAGAGAGAAGGGAAAGGGAGAGAGAAGGAAAAGGGAGAGAGAAGGAAAGGGAGAGAGAATGGAGAGACAAGGGAGAGGGAGAGACAAGGAAAGGGAGAGAGAAGGGATAGGGAGAGAGAAGGGAGAGGGAGAGAGAAGGGGGTGACAAGGGAGAGAGGAGGGAGAGAGAAGGGAGAGGGAGAGAGAAGGAAAAGGGAGGGGAAAGGAAAAGGGAGAGAGAAGGAAGAGGGAGAGAGAAGGAAGATGGAGAGAGAAGGAAGAGGGAGAGATAAGGTAGAGGGAGAGATAAGGAAGAGGGAGAGAGAAGGAAGAGGGAGAGAAGGAAGAGGGAGAGAGAAGGTAGAGGGAGAGAGAAGGAAGAGGGAGAGAGAAGGAAGAGGGAGAGAGAAGGAAGAGGGAGAGAGAAGGAAGAGGGAGAGAGAAGGAAGAGGGAGAGAGAATGGAGAGACAAGGGAGAGGGAGCGACAAGGGATACGGAGAGAGAGAAGGTAGATGTAGAGAGAAGGGAGATGGATAAGAAGGAGGAGGAGAGAGAGAGAGAGAGAGAGAGAGGGGGAGAGAGGGAGAGGGGGAGAGGGGGAGAGGGGGGAGAGGGGGAGAGGGGAGAGAGGGAGAGAGGGGAGAGAGGGAGAGAGGGGAGAGAGGGGAGAGAGGGGAGAGAGGGGAGAGAGGGGGAGAGAGAAGGGAGAGAGAAGGGAGAGAGAAGGGAGAGAGAAGGGCGAGAGAAGGCGAGAGAAGGGCGAGAGAGAGAGAAGGGCGAGAGAGAGAGAAGGGCGAGAGAGAGAGAAGGGCGAGAGAGAGAGAAGGGCGAGAGAGAGAGAAGGCGAGAGAGAGAGAAGGGCGAGAGAGAGAGAAGGGCGAGAGAAGGCGAGAGAGAGAGAAGGCGAGAGAAGGGCGAGAGAGAGAGAAGGGCGAGAGAAGGGCGAGAGAGAGAGAAGGGCGAGAGAAGGGCGAGAGAGAGAGAAGGGCGAGAGAAGGGCGAGAGAGAGAGAAGGGCGAGAGAAGGGCGAGAGAGAGAGAAGGGCGAGAGAAGGGCGAGAGAGAGAGAGGAGAGAGAAGGGCGAGAGAGAGAGAGGAGAGAGGAAGGGCGAGAGAGAGAGAGGAGAGAGAAGGGCGAGAGAGAGAGAGGAGAGAGAAGGGCGAGAGAGAGAGAGGAGAGAGAAGGGCGAGAGAGAGAGAGGAGAGAGAAGGGCGAGAGAGAGAGAGGAGAGAGAGAAGGGCGAGAGAGAGAGAGGAGAGAGAAGGGCGAGAGAGAGAGAGGAGAGAGAAGGGCGAGAGAGAGAGAGGAGAGAGAAGGGCGAGAGAGAGAGAGGAGAGAGAAGGGCGAGAGAGAGAGAGGAGAGAGAAGGGCGAGAGAGAGAGAGGAGAGAGAAGGGCGAGAGAGAGAGAGGAGAGAGAAGGGCGAGAGAGAGAGAGGAGAGAGAAGGGCGAGAGAGAGAGAGGAGAGAGAAGGGCGAGAGAGAGAGAGGAGAGAGAAGGGCGAGAGAGAGAGAGAGAGAGAAGGGCGAGAGAGAGAGAGGAGAGAGAAGGGCGAGAGAGAGGAGAGAGAGAAGGGCGAGAGAGAGAGAGGAGAGAGAAGGGCGAGAGAGAGAGGAGAGAGAGAAGGGCGAGAGAGAGAGAGGAGAGAGAAGGGCGAGAGAGAGAGAGGAGAGAGAAGGGCGAGAGAGAGAGAGGAGAGAGAAGGGCGAGAGAGAGAGAGGAGAGAGAAGGGCGAGAGAGAGAGAGGAGAGAGAAGGGCGAGAGGAGAGAGAGGAGAGAGAAGGGCGAGAGAGAGAGAGGAGAGAGAAGGGCGAGAGAGAGAGAGGAGAGAGAAGGGCGAGAGAGAGAGAGAGGAGAGAGAAGGGCGAGAGAGAGAGAGGAGAGAGAAGGAAGCGAAAAGAAGAGAGAGAGAGAGGAGAGAGAAGGGCGAGAGAGAGAGAGAGAGGAGAGAGAAGGGCGAGAGAGAGAGAGAGAGGAGAGAGAAGGGCGAGAGAGAGAGAGAGAGAGGAGAGAGAAGGGCGAGAGAGAGAGAGAGAGGAGAGAGAAGGGCGAGAGAGAGAGAGGAGAGAGAAGGGCGAGAGAGAGAGAGAGAGAGGAGAGAGAAGGGCGAGAGAGAGAGAGAGAGAGGAGAGAGAAGGGCGAGAGAGAGAGAGAGAGGAGAGAGAAGGGCGAGAGAGAGAGAGAGGAGAGAGAAGGGCGAGAGAGAGAGAGGAGAGAGAAGGGCGAGAGAGAGAGAGGAGAGAGAAGGGCGAGAGAGAGAGAGGAGAGAGAAGGGCGAGAGAGAGAGAGGAGAGAGAAGGGCGAGAGAGAGAGAGGAGAGAGAAGGGCGAGAGAGAGAGAGGAGAGAGAAGGGCGAGAGAGAGAGAGGAGAGAGAAGGGCGAGAGAGAGAGAGGAGAGAGAAGGGCGAGAGAGAGAGAGGAGAGAGAAGGGCGAGAGAGAGAGAGGAGAGAGAAGGGCGAGAGAGAGAGAGAGAGGAGAGAGAAGGGCGACAGAGAGAGAGAGAGGAGAGAGAAGGGCGAGAGAGAGAGAGAGAGAGAGAGAGAGAGAGAGAGGAGAGAGAAGGGCGAGAGAGAGAGAGAGAGGAGAGAGAAGGGCGAGAGAGAGAGGAGAGAGAAGGGCGAGAGAGAGAGAGAGAGGAGAGAGAAGGGCGAGAGAGAGAGAGGAGAGAGAAGGGCGAGAGAGAGAGAGGAGAGAGAAGGGCGAGAGAGAGAGAGGAGAGAGAAGGGCGAGAGAGAGAGAGGAGAGAGAAGGGCGAGAGAGAGAGAGGAGAGAGAAGGGCGAGAGAGAGAGAGGAGAGAGAAGGGCGAGAGAGAGAGAGGAGAGAGAAGCGCGAGAGAGAGAGAGGAGAGAGAAGGGCGAGAGAGAGAGAGGAGAGAGAAGGGCGAGAGAGAGAGAGGAGAGAGAAGGGCGAGAGAGAGAGAGAGGAGAGAGAAGGGTGAGAGGAGAGAGAAGGAGAGGGAGAGAGGAGAGAGAAGGGAGAGGTTGAGAATGGAAAGAGAGAGAAGGGAAAGGGAGAGAGGGAAGGGAGGTCAGGTGTTCAGGATATCCAAGCTTCAACACAGATGCTTTAATCAGTCCCTGCTTCAGCACAGGTGGCTCAATCAGGGTCTCTGTCTTCAAACAAGCCTCTGTTTGAGCCACTTGTGCTGAAGCTGGAAAATCCTGAAATTCAGACATGTTTCGTGGCTTAAGGACTTGAGTTGAGCAGCCATGTGTTCAAATTCTATTATACTTTTTATTTACATTTGCATCTAGAGTACTCTTTAGAAGCGGTTTGTCTCACTTCAGAGTGGCTAGGATAGGCCGCAAAAGCCATTGAGATTTACAGGGAAAAAAAGAGGCATAACAAACTAAGGCTGCCATCTCTTTATATCACAAGGTTACTCAGCAAACTTAACAGAAAAAACACAGAGAATACACAGAACTATGCAAAGAGCCACCCACAAACAGGGCTGGTTGATGATAAACCAATGAATACCATATTTCAAACCAAAGAAAAATTAACATGTACAGTATTTAAAGTACGTGAATGTGACCGCAATCACCGTTATGAATAGGTATATAGGATCAAACGACAGGTGCTCAAGGGGTATAGATATAATGTTTATCAGTGTTGATCAAAAAAGATTTGATCAGAAGAGTTCCCCTTATATACAGCACTCTATTGTCATTCGTATGGTAAAGGTAGACAACAATTGGTCTTGCAGTATATTACTGCAGATCTGTCAGGTTGGCCAGAATCACTGCGGATATCAGAAAATAATAAAATTTTATTAATTCTACATAGATAATTAAAAACACATATACATGATTAAAAATCCCTTTTTGTGGCTGATATGTAAATAGGATGAGGATTATTTGGATCTATTGCCATATATCATCATATCATGACTCTCAGAGTAATAACAGCAGGTCTGTAATTGATTTGTACAGCACCGACATTGTTTATTGCACTAAATCACGACGGCACGCCGAGATCTACCCCAGCTGCCGCCAGTAACAACCGCGCGCCGCCGCGTTTCCCCCACGCACCCCCCCTCCACTTCGCGCGCAATTTACCTCCCTTCCCGACACCGTACCCGGCTCCTGCTCTGCCCCTCTGCTTCCCCGCAACCCCGCTTACCTTCATTTGATCTCCAGGGGTGTCGGGGAAGCCTGGGGAAGCCGGGGGCGCATGTTACTGTGACGTCACAGTGCGCCGCCACGCGCCGCGGCTACCCGCTTCCCAGCCGCATGGAGCCGGCGGCTTTTGCTTCAATAAGCAATGTCGCTACTGTATGTGGCTAGCTAGCAAACAAATTGGTCTTGCAGTATATTACTGCAGATCTGTCAGGTTGGCCAGAATCACTGCGGATATCAGAAAATAATAAAATTTTATTAATTCTACATAGATAATTAAAAACACATATACATGATTAAAAATCCCTTTTTGTGGCTGATATGTAAATAGGATGAGGATTATTTGGATCTATTGCCATATATCATCATATCATGACTCTCAGAGTAATAACAGCAGGTCTGTAATTGATTTGTATGTGGCTAGCTAGCAAACAAATTGGTCTTGCAGTATATTACTGCAGATCTGTCAGGTTGGCCAGAATCACTGCGGATATCAGAAAATAATAAAATTTTATTAATTCTACATAGATAATTAAAAACACATATACATGATTAAAAATCCCTTTTTGTGGTTGATATGTAAATAGGATGAGGATTATTTGGATCTATTGCCATATATCATCATATCATGACTCTCAGAGTAATAACAGCAGGTCTGTAATTGATTTGTATGTGGCTAGCTAGCAAACAAATTGGTCTTGCAGTATATTACTGCAGATCTGTCAGGTTGGCCAGAATCACTGCGGATATCAGAAAATAATAAAATGTTATTAATTCTACATAGATAATTAAAAACACATATACATGATTAAAAATCCCTTTTTGTGGCTGATATGTAAATAGGATGAGGATTATTTGGATCTATTGCCATATATCATCATATCATGACTCTCAGAGTAATAACAGCAGGTCTGTAATTGATTTGTATGTGGCTAGCTAGCAAACAAATTGGTCTTGCAGTATATTACTGCAGATCTGTCAGGTTGGCCAGAATCACTGCGGATATCAGAAAATAATAAAATTTTATTAATTCTACATAGATAATTAAAAACACATATACATTATTAAAAATCCCTTTTTGTGGCTGATATGTAAATAGGATGAGGATTATTTGAATCTATTGCCATATATCATCATATCATGACTCTCAGAGTAATAACAGCAGGTCTGTAATTGATTTGCATGTGGCTAGCTAGCAAACAAATTGGTCTTGCAGTATATTACTGCAGATCTGTCAGGTTGGCCAGAATCACTGCGGATATCAGAAAATAATAACATTTTATTAATTCTACATAGATAATTAAAAACACATATACATTATTAAAAATCCCTTTTTGTGGCTGATATGTAAATAGGATGAGGATTATTTGGATCTCTTGCCATATATCATCATATCATGACTCTCAGAGTAATAACAGCAGGTCTGTAATTGATTTGTATGTGGCTAGCTAGCAAACAAATGTTGGCAAAAATCACAGTTTGAGATCATATCATAACTCACAGAGTAATAACAGCAGGTCTGTAAATGTTTTGTATGTTATTAACTCGCAGATAGATACTTGCAAAATTCACCATTCAAACCACAATCACTGTCTAACATATATACTGGTATTGCTGCTCTGAATAGATAATTTACAGGGCAACTCTTCTGATCAAATCTTTTTTGATCAACTGATAAACATTTACAGTATTTACAATCTTTATCAGAACTCTTATAGAGACAATAAAAAGTGGATATATATACACACACACACACACACACACACACACACACACACACACACACATTACAGTATGTGGGTGTGTATGTGTGTATATTATCTCTAGGGGTAGTTGCTCTGGGCTATTTCATACACAAGAGCCCCACAAACAGGGGTGGTTGAGCCTTTCAGGTACAGACACATCTCAAATAAACACTGATACCTTATGAATATTTCTCTATTAAACAGAAAGTAATCAGCAGCTTTGTGCTTTTTCAGTAACAGACCCTCTTTAATCACAGAAGATTCCCAGAGATAAAAAAATAAAGCAACTTACTGTATTTGAGACACACACCACTCGGTTAAACACTTTGAATTAAAGCCCAGGCCCATCTGACATCACATGATCAGTGACCAATTAGAGAATTTGTAGCAGACAAAAAAACTACAGTGCCCATGAAGCTTTGCTGCAAACTCATCCTGGAGTTCAAGAGTTTACAATGATTGATGTCTTACAACTGGGAGTGAGACAAATTGTAACAAAAACTAAATGTATCTATTCTGCTTATTGTAATGTCAGTGTGTGTGTCTGAGGTCCAGGGATATGTCATTTAATTGTGTGTGTGTGTGTGTGTGTGTATGTGTGTGTGTCATCTTAAATCAATCTATTCTTAACAAATAAAAATATTTTACATGTACTAATTCTCTAATTTCTTTTAATTCACTATGAATTGACTGAATTATTTTAGTATTTTTCTCTCCGCTCTTAATTATTGCTTAATTATATATTTTTTCATGTTTGTGGTTCTGAATCCACACATTAGGAAGTATAGACAGTTGCTTTCTTTCTTTCTTGCTTTCTTGCTCTCTTGCACTCTTGCACTCTTGCACTCTTGCACTCTTGCACTCTTGCACTCTTGCACTCTTGTGGAGAGGGAGTGGCTCAGTGAGTAAAAGACACTGAGTGGCACTGAGAGTTTGAAGGTTTGAAGCCTGGGGCCTGGTTCAATTCCTGGTGTCAGATCCTTGTGACCTTGGGCAAGTCACTTTATCTCCCTGTGCCTCAGGCACCAAAAACATAGATTGTAAGCTCCATGGGGCAGGGACCTATATTATATTATTATAAATTATATTATTATATTATTGAGCATTTCCCATTTTAAATGCAAAATTACTAACTAATATGTTTTTCTCCTTGTGCTATGAAATGCCTTATTTGAATCCAAAACTCATTGTATGAGGATAGACGCCATTGATTTTTCTTTCATTATTGCACATATGAATGTACAGCTGCAGCAGCAGCGGCCTTTATTCGAACACTTCACGCTGTGTATACTTCAGAATACCCATGTAGTGGCACGTGATCTCTTCCAACCTTCCCGCCTTATCACCCACTATCACTGCTTACTGAATAGCAGTAGGCATTAAGTGCTTGATAAGTGGCTTATGAACGCTTACTGCATAGGCGTGTGTGTGTGTCTGTGTCTATCTGAGGTACTGAGATACAGTAGGTCATTTAATTGTGTGTGTGTGCATGTACAAACTAAAAAAAAGTAACAGTGTTATTATAGCAATTACCAGTGTTACAAATATAGAAGTGCAAATAGCTAAAATGTAAGGAATCTACCGTTTTTTTAAAAAAGGGGGGGACTATTCCATTGTGCATTTCACTTAATGTGACTTATTACCTTGCAATTAGATTTCTAGATATCTCTTGTATTTTCTAGGGTTACTCTTTGGGAGTATGTGTGAGAGCAAGAGACGGGTTGAGTGAAAGAAATAGAGTGGGAGTCAGGGTGAAAAAATGGAGAGAAGGGAAAGTGAGAGAGAAGGGAATGTGAGATAGAAGGGAAAATGAGAGAGAAGGGAGAGGGAGAGAGAAGGGAGAGGGAGAGAGAGCAGAGGTAAAGAGTGGTGTTTAAAGCGGGGGCAGTTTTAGTCGGGGAAGTAAGGCAAGGGTCATATCGAGAGAGATAAAGGGGGAGTGAGTGATAAAGGGAGAGAGAAAGGGGGAGAGAATGAGCTCTTAAAACAGGACTGCTTTAATGTTTTTAAAGCCTAAGAAATCAGATCAACATACACTGAAAATGAAGGATTTTTTAAAACCGATCGAATTGGCAGAACCAGACTGAAACAGCTTCGTACAAAGCCTTTTTAGATACAGATTGGACATGCGAGAAGGGCTTGCAGCATAGCAAACCATGCCAATTCGCATCTACTGTAGAGTGCTCTTTCGAAGTGATTTGTCTCACTTCAGAGTTTCTAGACTAGGCCGCAAAATCCTTTACGGTGTACAGGAAAAAAGAGACATAAAATACCAAGTCTATTTCAAAACAATGAATGCAACTTAAAGACTCAACATATCTGGCTGATGAATGCAAGGGTTAAACCTGGGAATACTATATTTTCAGTGTGACATGACCCTATTAAGATGCATTTCTCAAGGTTTACAAGTTACTGTATGGTTATTTTGCTGTTTAAAGTTTTTCTACCTTTTTTTGTTTAATTTCTTGAAATTACCTATGTACTGGTAGGAAGATAAATGTTTGAACAGGGGTTCTCAACTCCAGTACTCAAGCCTGTCCAACAGGTCAGGTTTTCAGGATATCCCACCTTAAGCACATGTGGTTCCATCAGGGGCTCAGTTTTCAACCAAGCCTCTGATTGAGCCAAGATATATGACACATATTACTAATGCAGGAATAAGTCATCAGAAATAGGCCCCTTGTTCAAAACAATATAACCATTTTCTCCTGGGATGTTGGAAGCATTAATATGCCTGATGACGCCATATGCTGGGCACAATGACCGAGATAGCAGCTGAGAGAAAGAGCAGAGAATGTAATAGTGTTTAAAATTGTTTCCCAATAGCTCAGATATAGCGATCAGTGAAAGAACAGTGTCCCATCAGCCGTGGCTGGACTGGATGTCTTGCTCACAAGTGCTATGTAATGTGGAAAAATGTTGCACACCAAAAATCAAAATAAATCTGAGATACTAATACCAGTGGGAGTCCGAGTGAAAAAATGGAGAGAAGGGAGAGTGAGAGAGAAGGGAGCGAGAAGGGAGTGGGAGAGGGAGAAGAGGTAGAGAGAGGTGATTAAAGATTGATTAGTTTGAGTCAGGGGAAGTGAGGCAAGGGTCATATAGAAGGAGATAAAGGGGGAGTGAGTGATAAAGGGAGAGAGAAAAGTTGAGAGATAAAGGGGGAGAGAATGAGCACTAAAAACAGGACTGCTATAACGTCTTGAAAGCCTAAGAAATCAGATCAACATACATAGACCTGAAAATGGAGGATTTTTTAAACCGATCGAATTGGCAGAACCAGACTGAAACAGCTTCTTATCAGTCGTCTACCACTGAGATGTATATTCTTTCAGTGGTAGAGAATGTATCATACCCTCCATTAGCAGTGTCTGATTACAATGGCTGCAGTGAAAGAAGTTAGGGTTAGGGTATCCTGAAAACCTGGCCTGTTTGCGGCTCTCGAGGACTGGAACTGTGCAGGCCTGGCTTACAGCATAGCAAAGTAGGCCAATTCACATAAAGAGAGCTATTTAGAAGTGGTTTGCCTCACTTCAGAGTTACTAGAATAGGCCACAAAATCCTTTGTGGTGTACAGGAAAAAAGAGGCATAACATACCAAGGCTGCCATCTTTTAATATTACAAGGTTACTAGATGCTCTGCAGAATTTTATAAATGCAGTAATTAATTGAAGCCAACTAAAGTGTCACTAATTTTAAATATCTTGGCATTTGGTTTCACTCCCATTTAAAATTTGAGTTGCATATTGATAATCTGACATCCAAAATCATTGCCAAACTGGGTGTACTTTATAGGAACAAATCCTCCCTAGGCCAAGGTGCATGATGGGTTAACTTTTGTATCTTACAGACATGCTTAAATGTAGTTAGTACTGCATTGCTGTGAACAGGACACATAGTGGAAAGTTACCTTAATTAAGAGAAACTCTCCAGAGTTGTATGGGAGTCTCCTGGGCCCTCCCCTAGGTCATGCTTATAGTGCCAGCAACGCGACTGGCGAAGTGACGGGTGACGTCACCTGCGAAAGTTATAATTTAACTTTCGGGGATGTCGCTGGCGACATGGGCATTGATTGGTTCAGAGGCTGTCACATGTGGCGACAGCCTCTGAAAAATCTGATTTCCCCAGCTCCAAATTTTGAGTCGCCAGCGTTACTCCCGTCGCGTCGCACTTACTATAAGCGCTGCCTAACTGGGATGTATACTGAATGCCTGGATGTGTTCTCTGACACATTTGTACAGCAGAGAAATGTGCCAGACTCTCAACTGTGGCAAAGCTGATAGTATACTCAGGACTGCGTGCAGTAAAAATTGATCACATAATAGCAACTATTGGGAGTCCCCTGGTTGTTGATGACATCATGAGCGCTATCCTGAGTGTCATAGAATGCTGAAATATATCCAAAGCTATGTATCCAATAAATTGAGCAGAAAGAGATAGGGGAAACTGTCCAAGCATTGCTGGAGTCAGAGGTAATATGGACCGCAGCCAGTTTGTTCAACTATCTGGGCTGTGGAAATACCAGATGGGTAGTGTAGGGTGGCTGTGCACTGTAGAACCCTAAACACAGTAGTGCCACTGTTGGTCGCTGTCATCGCTGACGTAGTTACTTTGGTGGAACATATGCTGTGAAGTATGTATATACAATTATACCAAGGTACAAAAATAGGAGAATGAGAAAAGGAACATAGAGTAGTACGTCTTTGGCTAAGAGAAGAAGAAACCACTTGATTGTCTCTCTCTCTCTCTCTCTCTTTTTATATATATATAAAAATATAAAAAAGTGTAAAATGGGGGGGTTTGCGAGGTGTGAAATAGGCCTTGCAACACTACCATATGAGTAAAAGTTGTGCCCTAAAAAAAATGTCATGGTAGGTGTGCTATGGGGTAGGGAGGGGGGCCTGATCCTTGCATTTGTCCTGGGCCCCAAGATTTCTGCTGGCGGCCCTACTGACAAGGGATTCCTCAAATTGGGCCCAGCAGAAGCTACTTCCCAAGCAAGCAATTGCCTTTTTATATTATTTGTTCTGCTTTTTACTATTATCAGTATATATATGTAACATCGCCAAAAGAAGGGTCGTGCGGTCACTGCTGTATTTCATCTCCTGTCTGCACCGCTGATAAGAGGCATAGAGGAATTTGTGAGGGCGGACCCTCGCTCTCGCAGAGGGGAGGGGTTTGATGTCTGTCTGTCTGTGTGTGTGTGTGTGTGAGAGGGAGAGAGAGAGTGTGTGTGTAAGAGGGAGAGTGTGTGTGTGTGTGTGTGTGTGTGTGTGTGTGTGTGTGTGTGTGTGTGTGTGTGTGTGTGTGTGTGTGTGTGTGTGTGTGTGTGTGTGTGTGTGTGTGTGTGTGTGTGTGTGTGTGTGTCACCCACCCTGTTTCCCTCTGTCTCACTTTCTGTCGCCCTCTGTCTCACTTTCTGTCACCCTCTGTCTCACTTTCTGTCACCCTCTGTTTCCCCCTGTCACCCTCTGTCTCACCCTGTCACCCTCTGTCTCACCCTGTCACCCTGTGTCACACCATGTCACCCATTTTCTCCCTGTCAACCTCTGTATCTCTCGGTATCACCCTGTCATTCTCTGTCTCACCCTGTCACCCTCTGCCTCACCCTGTCACCCTCTGCCTCACCCTATCTCACACACTCTCTGTGTCTCACACACTCTCTGTGTCTCACACACTCTCTGTGTCTCACACACTCTCTGTGTCACACACACACGCACACTCTCTCTGTGTCACACACACACTCTTAACAAGGACTAATTGTAGTATAATGTAATACAATAAATAAACATGTCAAAAACGAATGTTGTTCTTACTAGGAATTTATTCAATTTTTTTTAAAGCGGGCCTGGGGCGGGGCTAGGTGATGAGTAGATTTTTTTGTTCAGCGAGTAGATTTTTGGGTGATTTGTCAACCACAATATATATATATATATATATGTAAGGGGGCCACTCCCGGCTTCCCTGATGTTCCTTTGCCCCTTGCCTTACCCCTGTGGCAGTGGGGGAAGGGGATGGCGACTTTTCCCAGTTGGCGCTGCTATCTGTGCCGGCGCCGTCGGGGGCCCTGATGCTCGAGCATGCGCAGATAGCCACAGCGGCCATGTTGTGTTTGGTGCGAGGTTCGCGCAATACGCAGAGGTTGGCAAGGGTAGTGGTGGCCATTACAAGTGTACAGGAGATCTGGTAGGTTGCGCAGGTGCAGTTATGTGTAGCGGTGGCCACTACAGCTTTGCACAGGTGCAGTAGAGACCGCGCACACAGTCCCCATAGGAAAGAGGTTCTGAGTGGACTACATCCCCCAGCAGCCTCTGGTGAATGCCCTATGTTCCCTGTCACCTGCAACCAACCAGCCACTGAGACTTGCAGATTCTCTGCAGCAGGGAATTTGATACATTGTTTTGTGCAGTCAGGAAGCAGACTGGGAAGCACGTGAGTGAGTGAGACTTAGGGGACAAAGGGGGAAAGAAGGTGGGCAGAGAGCTGCGAGATTCTGCCCTAGGCCAGAAATCCCCAGGCTAGAGTTGAGGCCCTGACTTCCCACTAGTGAGGGTGGGTGGTCACAGGGACAGGCCCTAGTACAGGAACCTGTCACTTTAGAGAGAGAGAGAAGTGAAGGAAGCAGAGACTGTCGCAGCACCATTACAGAGGTTTAGGATCAGACCTCTTCAAGCACAGCAGCAACCAACCGGGTGGGATCGCCCTGGAAGGTAACCCTGACGTATCTTCACCGTCGGATCCTTTGCGAAGTCTGTTTGCAGGTCCTAGCGCTGGAGCGCTCGGCAGGTAACATCCATAAGTGCACCAACTATAAATCAGTACATAGTGGCTGTGCAGTCACACACACACATACCTTATTTTGGGGGTGGGGTTGTGGTGTGGGGAGTTGGACATGGTGTGGGTACACGGTGAGGGGTTGCATCCTGCGAGACACGTGAGTTACTGTGTCTCCTAGAAGAGAGACACTTAATGTATGACATGCATAGTTATGTTACTGTTAGAAAAGTCACTGTTCTTTTATATGCTGTGTGCGTGATATTATATTATTGTCCTGTGAGGAACAACTCCCGCTCTGCTTGGAGCCATCACAGGTGGAGGCGCTGCACCATATAGTATTGTTCAGGAGGATACACCCCAGGCTCTCATTGGCGGAGGCTCAGGCCTCCTGTGAGCGACACAGGTAAAGCACCACACTGGTAATACATATAGCTCCCCTCACATGCACCCTATCTGCGATTGGGTGGGGGAATATGGGTTACATATATATATTATATATATATATAGTACCGACACACTTTATTCGAGTGTGGCCGGTACCGCAAGCCGGGAGATTTCCCGGCTTGCTAGTGGCCGCCCCTCGGCGTGCCGCGCGTCATAGACGCGCGGTCACGCGTCTTCGGGAGCGTGCGCCCCCTGCACGCGCGTCCAGGGGCTCCCCGAGGGAGCCCTGGTGTCCCGCGATCGCGGGACAGCGGCAGGGGGTTCCGGGGGACCCGGCGGACCCGGCAGCGGTAGGGAGAGCGCCCCGATCGGAGGGCGCTCTTCCGCTGCTTCGGCGCGCGCCCGTCACTCTCGGGCGCGCGCCAGGCTACTGCTGCGGCCAAGAACGGGCAAATGCTCGAATAAACTTGGCCGCAGCAGTATATATATATATATATATATATATATATATACTTATTATTAGGCTATAACTGCAGCACTGATTATTGTGCTACCTAGTTCTTGTTGGTTCTTAATAGATTGCTATGAGGGATATTGTTATATGCACTTATGATATAATACACCTCATTTAGCAATCAGGACGCCACACTCCATATATTTTAGCACCCTCCCCATCAGTTACATATGTTGCTGGTACCATGGTTTTTTACCTCACTACTTCTTATTGGGACTCACACTGGTACTGTCATTTAGCGCATGAATATTTATTTTGTTCTAACAAAATTAACACAGTATAGGAAAATATGCATTTGTCAGAGGGAAAGGCCAATAATCTGGAGTCAGGTCACCCTAATGTATATTAAAAATAAACACAGGCCTGTCTGATACTCCCTGATATTATAAAGTAAAGAGGCCACTCTATAATAAATATTTACACAGGCCTTTTTAAGTCTGTCCCTAATAATCTGTAATCAGGAGGTCATTATAAGTGTTAAAACAGTAGTGGTACTGTGATATTAAAGTGACAATCCCATACAAGTTTAATTCAGCCCAAATCCACACAATAATGTTAATAAATGCATTATAAATATCACATGACCATATGTATACTGACTTAGTTCATGGCTGTGTTATTACATCATTACATGTGTAATTACATCCGTGACATTCTCAGGCTCCCCCCTTCTGTGACAATCATACAGCCGGGCCGTTACATTGCAACACACTAATCCCGCCCCTAGTGACATCACCTGATCAGTAACCAGTCAGAGAAGCTAGCAGGCAAAGAACTACATTTCCCACAATGCACCTCGTGGAGTGTGGCTAGCAGCTACACCTTCTCTCACTAGTTTGTCTCCTGCGAGCTTCCGTACACAGCGTCTTGTTAGAGTGGGGCGTGGACATGTGTAAACTTCAATGGTGGGAAAATGAGACAGTTTTAGCTGCTAGCTGAGCAGTGGTACAGCGCTCTGTAGAAGGCGCTCTCAGTCGGGTGAGTGATTTTTCAATGTGTGTGTTTATTTCATTTCTCATTTTACTTTCACTTTAAGTACTGCATGCTTATTTTTTTCTTTGGGCATTTAGAGATTTAAGTGCTCTGTGAGCCGATTCCTCCATTGAAGGAGGAGCTATGAGGCCAACCTATCACAGCTACTGTACCATCTTCAGTTGCTTTCAGTATACTGATTAATCCACGGCACAGAATATGCAACTTCAAATACATCTATCAACTGTCTATATGTTAAGCCCCCGGACAAGCAAGTGGTGAAACATGCATGTCAGGACTTGTCTGTCTCATCTAGGATGTGGTGGTGATCTCAGCTGTTTCTCCTTCTCTCCGCTGAATCTTGCAGTCTGTGCTCCAAGCAACCCTGGGAGCATGTGCAGTGCTCACTCTCCCTGAACCTACGAGCAGTTAAGCTGTGGATATATGCTATCACTCTGCTGGACACTTTGCTGTACACTCAGGACTGGTCTAAGTACTTTTGCTACCTATTTTGGCTTGTTAGTTATATCTGCCAATTTTTTGCTCATCTGTGTGTTTCATATCTATAGGCTTGGATCATATTACTAACTTATATAATTAACTTATTCATTTCCTTGCTTGTTAGTTATACACTAGTTTCATACAAGCACTTCACACAGGGGGCTTCAACTTAGGTAGTACTTGACCGGCCGGTCTGAGTGTTCTCATTTCCATATATTTCTTGCCTCTACACTTTATTTACACACTTTGTACTTATTACTGCAGTGTAGCATTTTTCCCCACACCTTAAGGTTCAGTTTATAACAGCTTTGTAGGTCACCACTGCTCCTCATTTTAACCATTTATGTGTATGTGATTAATAAACCTTTATTGATACAATTTGTGTATGTTAGAGTGCTATTCAGGGGATTCTTTTTTTCTGTGTTAGTTTTCATATATATATGTGTGTGTGTGTGTGTGTGTGTGTGTGTGTGTGTGTGTGTGTGTGTGTGTATATATATATATATTTATGTATATATATTTGTGTGTGTGTGACCTTGGGCAAGTCACTTCATATCCTCTGTGCCTCAGGCACCAATGTCATAGATTGTAAGCTCTATGGGGCAGGGACTTGTGTCTGCAAAATGTCTCTGTATAGCGCTACGTAAAACTAGCAGCGCTTTAAAAGAACATGCTGTTATTATTATTATATATAAATGTGTATGTATTTATTTATATAGCACTATTAATGTATATAGCGTTTCACAGTAGTAATACATGTGAAAATCCTATAAATAACAAATACAAATATCAGGTCATGGGAATAAGTGATTTGGACATAAAAGTAACATTTCGGAAGTGTGGACAACTAATACATCTTGTAGATTGCCTTTACAGTGTGATGTCATTGATTCAGTAGATTGTGTGCAGACCAGGACTGCAGTACAGTGTCACTCACATGGATGACTTGCGTGGTAGAAGCTCAAGAACAAGGATGTCAAACTCCAGTCCTCGAGGGCAGCAAACAGGCCAGGTTTTCAGGATATCCCTACTGAAAACCTGGCCTGTTTGGGACCCTCGAGGACTGGAGTTTGACATGCATGCTCTAGACGGAGCACAGCTGTGGGTGGGAGGTGGATTTGCTTTGCATCAAATGGTTTGGAGCAAGGTTTATTGTATGTATTATCATAATAACAATGCAATGCTTAACTTTTATTTCAGGAGGGATGACTGCAGAACAGAAGTGAATATTGAAGCCATGTGTTCCTTTTCTTGCAAAAGAGAAAATTTGAAGGACAGTTGAACAGAATGAAAATTACTACACAGAGACAGATAAGCAATGTGTATATTTCTCATTTACCATTTAGTATTTGTCGTTTTATTGACTCCACACAATCCAGCTGCTACGGGTTTCACATTGAACATTTTCATCTCTACTCTACCCCTTCCTGTGATCTGAACCATGCAAGTTTTCATTGATTCAATACATCATGAGTAGAGTGTGGCTACAGTATGAAGTAAAGACCCAAGGACCACATCTACTACCATTCATAACAAGAACATGTGCAGTAGCGCACAGCTGCAGTTCTATGTGATTGTTATGAAAGGTTGAGGTGGTTCAATTCTATGAATCTGGAGTGGGATGGATCCTGTTTGCATCACATGGTTTCATCTAGGCCAGTAGATTATATAACTCTCAGTACAGGTTACACATGGCATCAGTATTAGTGATGTAAAGAGGAGGAAAGCTTCAATGTGGAGTACAAAGCCAAGTAATGTTGAAGTTACTCCTTTTACCATTTACTTGGTCAGTCTGTACTGTCTACTCCCCACACAGCTGCTAAGGGTCTTCCATTTTAAATACTTTCACCTCCTATTCTGCACTGCTTTGCTGCCCATTATTTAGAAATGCGTTCCAGTCATGTTTACCACTCTGAATCTCTCTGCAGTCATTGATTCAGCACATCATGGGTAGAGCATGGCTACAGATACAGCAAGCTATTATTATTTTACCGGCTGATCACCCATAATATTGCATTAAAACATAGAATATCACTTAATTTCCAAAAGATTCAGTGATGCTGATAATGCAGAATCTCACAACATTTCCCATCATAATGCCATAATGCACCAGAGGAAGAAATAATCCTTGCTATATCTGTACATTGTGTGACGTATTACCTCCATGACCATTGATAGCAAGTACATCTTCTGTATAGAGCGGCTGTGTTATGATGCAGTTATTGATCATCATTGACATAATCACAAGAATCTTATGCAAAGGGAAATTGTCCGCAGCGAAGTGAGATGTGTGCCTGTTTTAAGTCCTCCAGCTTAACGCCCCTACACCTCCCACTACACAGACATACTTACTTATGCATACACTGACATCTGGCATACCTACACACACCCCAGGGCCACTTCCTTCCCCTGATGTCAGGGAGAGGATGGGCATGCAGAGTGCAGTAAGTCTCCACGTTACTCTGGCCAACAGTCTTGGCCTACCCCCAGCATCTGTCACCCACAACATCTGTTCCCTCCTTGTAAAGTGCTGAACTATCTCACCTGGGTCAGTGCTATAGCTGATCACAGTGCCCGATCATGATGTCACTGTGACAGGCAGCAGTGCAGATTGACCGGTCAATCAATGCAGTGCCGCACCATATGCACTAAATGAGATTTCCGTGCCCCCTGTCAGGTTACTCCCTGGGCAGTGACCCTGCTCACACCCTCCCCTAGTTCCACCTCTGACCACAATTATCTCTCTTGGAGAGTGTAGCAAATTGGTGTTGGTGGAATCTCACCTCTGCCATGCATGGTCACAATCTGGGCACAGGACCCAAATAGTGGGCAATGTGGCACTTCTTACAGTAGAGAATAAGTAACTATATTCTTTACTTGTGTATTAAGGACCTTATTTGCATTAAAATTCAGTCCCCATGGGACCAAGACTTTCTGGCTTACTGAACAAAGTGGAATTATTTCGTAGAGGGTGGAGAATTGTATTTTATCTGAAATTACCCCCTCTGCACAAAATACAAACAATTATACACATACATGTACCTTGTGGAAGTTGTTGCCCTCTATCTTCCTGTGGTCTCTCCCTGTTTCTCACCGTGCCTCCTCCCATTTCCTTGCACCTCTGCGTCTCCGCATATATCCCTATACTCAGAGCCGGCTCCGGTCAGTGACATGGGATGCCCAAATATGAGCATATCCATACATGGGCATCCATGCCACTGACCGGAGCCCACTCTGTTGCGGATATGGAGAGAGACTGGGAGATTTACATCCCCTTATAATTCATATGGTGCATAGTACCGGCACGTATTGTTTTACCGTTACTGTGTACCTTCCTACTTTCACACTGGTACAGTATGTGCTGCAGTGGGACTGAGAGGGATATATTGGTAACACATAGTTATTGTTGGGGGAATTCAATCCATTTTGAAAATAGTAATGCAATGTTTTATACTTTTTTTTTTTGCAGTAATGAAGAATGAAAAAGTTCTGTTAAAATTGAATTGGAGGTGAACTGGAATCATCATCAACTCTGCACCAGTGTGAATTGATGTTCTTTAATGTTCTGATAAGGTACATGCAACATCTCTTCCTCAACCCCTACACCACTCTCTGCCTCTTGCCTCTCTCTCTCCACCTCCCTGCTAAGCGTATTAACCCATCTAATGTAATCCACATTCCATGTCTCACTTTACTCTTCACTTCTCACGTGCCCTCTGGAATGTCTGCTCTCTGACTAACAAGGTCTATTTGTACATGACCTCTTCTGCTCTCATCATCCACCACTTCTCATTCCCCTCACCCCTGTCCTACTAGATACCTCAGCTTAATTGAACTCTCTCCTCTGACATCTACCCTTATCTCTAACCTCTCCTCACTTTCTGCTTAAACTAACTATCTTGTTAACTTTTACAATGCTATCATCTCCTCCTCCTCCCTCCTCCTCCCTCCTCCCTCCTCCATTATATATTTATATGCCCCTTCTAGGCTCTGACACACTCATCCCTCTAAGGCCATGATTATCATGGGCACATGCTTGGTCATCCACAGTGCGTGCGAGCGATGCAGAGCCGCCTCGGACCTCAGTGCAGGGATTGCTGCATACCCCAGCATCTGTCACCCACAAACAATACACACACTAATACTCCCCACAATACACACTATAATACCTCCTCAATACTAATCTCTCCAATAATATTATAGCTCCAAACACAATATACACAACACCCTTACACAAGATACACAATCTAGTACTCTCCTCTGCACCTCTACACACAATATAATACTCCCACACACACAATATACACACTACCCTCCTACCCCCATAAAATACAACCAATAATACACACACACTTTGTGGATGTTGGGACCAGCTCCCGGCATGCACCAGTGAAAGAGAGAGGCCAGCAGAAGCTCGGAAGAACTCCCTCTCTCCATCCGTGCCTCCCTCCGTTTCCCATCTTCTCCCTGTCTCTCTCCCTCCCTTTCCTTGCATCTCCCTGCGTCTTTACGTATACCCAGTCAGTGACGGCTCTGGTCACGTGATGCCTTAATATGGGCTTATCCATATATGTTCATCCACGTCACTAATGTGATGCCCGCACTGTTGCGGAGCTGGTACTTACGACGCGCACTTATTGTTTTATCAGTACTGCGTACCTGACTCTACCGGCCTACTTTCAACACTAGTACAATATGTGCTTCACTACGAGTGAGTGGGGAATATTGGCATCACACAGTCACTGTTGAATATGCCATTCAATCCATTTTGAAAATAGTAATGCAATGTGGTTTTGTTTTGTTTGCTTTTTGCAGTAATGAAGAATGGATAAGTTATATTAAAATTAAATTGGAGGGGAACTGGATTCAGCATTTCATCATGAACTCTGCACTTGTGAGAATTTACCTTCTTGAATGCCCTGACAGGTACACGCAACTTTAAGACTATAATCTGCTGTGCAAGCTTTCGTGCTATACCTCCCCCTCAGGTTTTGATTTATACATTTGCTCCCTCAAGTCATGTCCTCTAATATTTGAAAGCTCTCTCCTAGCATTTTCTCTCTACCACAGAACGTCATCCCAATGTAACCTCTCTCTTGTTCTCTCTGCTTGCTGTTTCCTCACTCCTCTGTTAAACTTTTCTAATTTCTCTAACTTCCACACTCCTGCTTTTATCCACATGTTCTCTTTCCTTCCCCTACCTTTGCATGTGTCTACACACTGCACCATTTGTACAGACCTCTATTGCAGCTATTTCTGCACTGCTCAATGAAAAGCACTCTTTAATATCCTATTCTCTGTGCCCCCTCTCTCTGCGCCCCCTCTTTTGGCGCCTCCTCTCTCTGCGCCCCCTCTCTCTGCGCCTATCTGTCTCATTCTCTCTACGTCCCTCTCTCTCTACATAGAGCTATCTCTGTCTCTCTCTACACCTATCTCTGTGTCTCCTTCTATGTTTGCTGATGTGTGGGATATCTCTTATAATCTTGAACCTGCTCATATACACATCGGGCCTCCCTGCCTCTGCCTCCCTGCTAAGAGTGTTAACCTATCTAATGTAATCCACATTCCTTTCCTTACTTTTCTCTTCCCTTCTCCTGTGCCCTCTGGAATGTCCACTCTTACTAACAAGGGTCTAGTTGTACATGACCTCTTCTGCTCTCATCATTCACAATCAGTCATTCCCCTCACCCCATCTTACCTGTCCCACTGATTTTCCTCTGCTTAATTAAACTCTCCTCTGACATCTACTCTAACCTCTCTGCTCTCTCTCTCTCTCTTTCTGCTTAAACTGACAATCTTATTAACTCTTACAATGCTATCCTCTATATGCCCCTTCAAGCTCTGACACACTCGTCCCTCTAACCCACACCCTTGGCTAAATTCCCAAACATGTTCATCACACTTCCACTCGCTGTTCTTAATGCCTATGAAGGAAATCTCACACTTGATGTTTGATTTTTCTACAGTAAAAATGTCTCCAGTCCTGTATAAAGCTGCTCTCTGGGGCCAAACCACACTACTTTTTTTTCCATATTCATCAACACACAAATTTAATTTACGCTGTCTTTTTTCCCCTGTATTTGACTCCCTCCACTAACCTTCTTCTCACACTTGCCATCCTTCCTTCACTTCTCCTCAAGCATTTGACTACTTCAGAGGCAAGGTGGATGCCACCCACAAGGAGATTCCTTCTGTCCCTTCCCCCTTCTCTCCTTCTACCTAATTCTCCTTCTGCATTTGACTCCTTTTCTTCTCTTACAGAGCTGGAAGCTAATCATCTTCTCTTCTCCCTCTACCACATGCCCTCTAGATCGTATCCCCTCACACCTTACTGCATCTCTTAGTCCGCACTCTCACCCACATCTTCAATTCCTCCCTATTCTCTGGCTCTTTACCCTCTTACTTTAAGCCTGTAGTGGTCACCCTTTTCTCAGAAACAACCTACACCCTATACTAACCCTATACTAACTACCGCCCTGTATCCCTCCTGCTGTTTGTCTCCTAATTGCTAGAATGTCAACATTCTTAAATCACATTCCCTCCTGGATCCTTTACAACCTGCCTTTCGTACAGCTCGTTCTACAGACTGTGCTTAAAGCAAATTCCCAAGGTCACTTTTCCCTACTAATCCTACTTGATCTATCTGCTGCGTTTGATGCTCTCAATCACTCTCCTCCTTCATATTCTAAACTCTCTCTTGGTATCCGTAACACAGTTCTATCCTGGTTTTCATCATAACTTTCCTGTCACACATTCTCCATCTCTGTTGCTAACATGTCTTCGTCTTCTATTGATCTGTCTGTGGGTATACATCAGGGCTCTGTTCTGAGATCTCTCTTTCTCTCTACATACTATCATTTGGTGACCTCATCAACTCTTTGTGACAATCCTATAAATAACAAATACAAATATCAGGTCATGGGAATAAGTGATTTGGACATAAAAGTAACATTTCGGAAGTGTGGACAACTAATACATCTTGTAGATTGCCTTTACAGTGTGATGTCATTGATTCAGTAGATTGTGTGCAGACCAGGACTGCAGTACAGTGTCACTCACATGGATGACTTGCGTGGTAGAAGCTCAAGAACAAGGATGTCAAACTCCAGTCCTCGAGGGCAGCAAACAGGCCAGGTTTTCAGGATATCCCTACTGAAAACCTGGCCTGTTTGGGACCCTCGAGGACTGGAGTTTGACATGCATGCTCTAGAAGGAGCACAGCTGTGGGTGGGAGGTGGATTTGCTTTGCATCAAATGGTTTGGAGCAAGGTTTATTGTATGTATTATCATAATAACAATGCAATGCTTAACTTTTATTTCAGGAGGGATGACTGCAGAACAGAAGTGAATATTGAAGCCATGTGTTCCTTTTCTTGCAAAAGAGAAAATTTGAAGGACAGTTGAAGAGAAGGAAAATTACTACACAGAGACAGATAAGCAATGTGTATATTTCTCATTTACCATTTAGTATTTGTCGTTTTATTGACTCCACACAATCCGGCTGCTACGGGTTTCACATTGAATATTTTCATCTCTACTCTACCCCTTCCTGTGATCTGAACCATGCAAGTTTTCGTTGATTCAATACATCATGAGTAGAGGGTGGCTACAGTATGAAGTAAAGACCCAAGGACCACATCTACTACCATTCATAACAAGAACATGTGCAGTAGCGCACAGCTGCAGTTCTATGTGATTGTTATGAAAGGTTGAGGTGGTTCAATTCTATGAATCTGGAGTGGGATGGATCCTGTTTGCATCATATGGTTTCATCTAGGCCAGTAGATTATATAACTCTCAGTACAGGTTACACATGGCATCAGTATTAGTGATTTAAAGAGGAGGAAAGCTTCAATGTGGAGAACAAAGCCAAGTAATGTTGAAGTTACTCCTTTTACCATTTACTTGGTCAGTCTGTACTGTCTACTCTCCACACAGCTGCTAAGGATCTTCCATTTTAAATACTTTCACCTCCTATTCTGCACTGCTTTGCTGCCCATTATTCAGAGATGCGTTCCAGTCATGTTTAGCACTCTGAATCTCTCTGCAGTCATTGGTTCAGCACATCATGGGTAGAGCATGGCTACAGATACAGCAAGCTATTATTATTTTACCGGCTGATCACCCATAATATTGCATTAAAACATAGAATATCACTTAATTTCCAAAAGATTCAGTGATGCTGATAATGCAGAATCTCACAACATTTCCCATCATAATGCCATAATGCACAAGTGGGAGAAATAATCCTTGCTATATCTGTACATTGTGTGACGTATTACCTCAATGACCAATGAGAGCAAGTACATCTTCTGTATAGAGCGGCTGTGTTATGATGCAGTTATTGATCATCATTGACATAATCACAAGAATCTTATGCAAAGGGAAATTGTCCGCAGCGAAGTGAGATTTCAGCCCCCAAACGTCTGTAATATTAATGCAATGTCTTACTTTTGTTGCAGTGAACACTGAAGAGACGGATCTACTACAACACTGTACAGGATGAGCATACGCTACAAGCAGCAAAATGATCTTGCAGTTGACAGTATGTTGTTCTGGTAATGTGCACAATTATTATTTATGGGCTACACACCACAGTGCTGGACATATTCTGTTAACTTCAACTCTACTCCTAACATGGAGATGTCTTCCTGGTGTTACTGATTCAGTACATCATATGCACAGTGTGGTTATGATATGATGGATTGATTTAATGAACCCACCAACCAATGATGACATCTGCATCATCTTCTGTAAAGTGCAGCTACAGCATGATATTATCAGCATTTGGTGCGGTATAATCAGAGGTATCTATGTGCTTTTGTGCCTGTTTTAAGTCCTCCAGCTTAACGCCCCTACACCTCCCACTACACAGGCATACTTACTTATGCATACACTGACATCTGGCATACCTACACACACCCCAGGGCCACTTCCTTCCCCTGATGTCAGGGAGAGGATGGGCATGCAGAGTGCAGTAAGTCTCCACGTTACTCTGGCCAACAGTCTTGGCCTACCTCCAGCATCTGTCACCCACAACATCTGTTCCCTCCTTGTAAAGTGCTGAACTATCTCACCTGGGTCAGTGCTATAGCTGATCACAGTGCCCGATCAGGATGTCACTGTGACAGGCAGCAGTGCAGATTGACCGGTCAATCAATGCAGTGCCGCAACATATGCACTAAATGAGATTTCCGTGCCCCCAGTCAGGTTACTCCCTGGGCAGTGACCCTGCTCACACCCTCCCCTAGTTCCACCTCTGATCACAATTATCTCTCTTGGAGAGTGTAGCAAATTGGAGTTGGGGGAATCTCACCTCTGCCATGCATGGTCACAATCTGGGCACAGGACCCAAATAGTGGGCAATGTGGCACTTCTTACAGTAGAGAATAAGTAACTTTATTCTTTACTTGTGTATTAAGGACCTTATTTGCATTAAATTCAGTCCACATGGGACCAAGACTTTCTGGCTTACTGAACAAAGTGGAATTGTTTCGTAGAGGGTGGAGAATTGTATTTTATCTGAAATTACCCCCTCTGCACAAAATACAAACAATTATACCCATACAAGTACCTTGTGGAAGTTGTTGCCCTCTATCTTCCTGTGGTCTCTCCCTGTTTCTCACCGTGCCTCCTCCCATTTCCTTGCACCTGTGCGTCTCCGCATATATCCCTATACTCAGAGCCGGCTCCGGTCAGTGACATGGGATGCCCAAATATGAGCATACCCATATATGGGCATCCATGCCACTGACCGGAGCCCGCTCTGTTGCGGATATGGAGAGAGACTGGGAGATTTACATCCCCTTATAATTCATATGGTGCATAGTACCGGCACGTATTGTTTTACCGGTACTGTGTACCTTCCTACTTTCACACTGGTACAGTATATGCTGCAGTGGGACTGAGAGGGATATATTGGTAACACATAGTCATTGTTGGGGGAATTCAATCCATTTTGAAAATAGTAATGAAATGTTTTTTACTTTTCTTTTTTTTCAGTAATGAAGAATGAAACATTTCTGTTAAAATTGAATTGGAGGTGAACTGGATTCATCATCAACTCTGCACCAGTGTGAATTGATGTTCTTTAATGTTCTGATAAGGTACATGCAACATCTCTTCCTCAACCCCTGCACCACTCTCTGCCTCTTGCCTCTCTCTCTCCACCTCCCTGCTAAGCGTATTAACCCATCTAATGTAATCCACATTCCATGTCTCACTTTACTCTTCACTTCTCACGTGCCCTCTGGAATGACTGCTCTCTGACTAACAAGGTCTATTTGTACATGACCTCTTCTGCTCTCATCATCCACCACCTCTCATTCCCCTCACCCCTGTCCTACTCGATACCTCAGCTTAATTGAACTCTCTCCTCTGACATCTACCCTTATCTCTAACCTCTCCTCACTTTCTGCTTAAACTAACTATCTTGTTAACTTTTACAATGCTATCATCTCCTCCTCCTCCCTCCTCCTCCTCCCTCCTCCATCATATATATGCCCCTTCTAGGCTCTGACACACTCATCCCTCTAAGGCCATGATTATCATGGGCACATGCTTGGTCATCCACAGTGTGTGCGAGCGATGCAGAGCCGCCTCGGACCTCAGTGCAGGGATTGCTGCATACCCCCAGCATCTGTCACCCACAAACAATACACACACTAATACTCCCCACAATACACACTATAATACCTCCTCAATACTAATCTCCCCAATAATATTATAGCTCCAAACACAATATACACAACACCCTTACACAAGATACACAATCTAGTACTCTCCTCTGCACCTCTACACACAATATAATACTCCCACACACACAATATACACACTACCCTCCTACCCCCATAAAATAC
This sequence comes from Ascaphus truei, assembly GCF_040206685.1. Lineage (NCBI taxonomy): Eukaryota > Metazoa > Chordata > Amphibia > Anura > Ascaphidae > Ascaphus > Ascaphus truei. The sequence goes on from NW_027454771.1 coordinate 29,493, forward strand.
AACCAATAATACACACACACTTTGTGGATGTTGGGACCAGCTCCCGGCATGCACCAGTGAAAGAGAGAGGCCCGCAGAAGCTCGGAAGAACTCCCTCCATCCGTGCCTTCCTCCGTTTCACATCTTCTCCCTGTCTCTCTCTCTCCCTCCCTTTCCTTGCATCTCCCTGCGTCTTTACGTATACCCAGTCAGTGACGGCTCTGGTCACGTGATGCCTTAATATGGGCTTATCCATATATGTTCATCCACGTCACTAATGTGATGCCCGCACTGTTGCGGAGCTGGTACTTACGACGGGCACTTATTGTTTTATCAGTACTGCGTACCTGACTCTACCGGCCTACTTTCAACACTAGTACAATATGTGCTTCACTACGAGTGAGTGGGGAATATTGGCATCACACAGTCACTGTTGAATATGCCATTCAATCCATTTTGAAAATAGTAATGCAATGTGGTTTTGTTTTGTTTGCTTTTTGCAGTAATGAAGAATGGAAAAGTTATATTAAAATTAAATTGGAGGGGGACTAGATTCAGCATTTCATCATGAACTCTGCACTTGTGAGAATTTAACTTCTTGAATACCCTGACAGGTACACGCAACATTAAGACTATAATCTGCTGTGCAAGCTTTCGTGCTATACCTCCCCCTCAGGTTTTGATTTATACATTTGCTCCCTCAATTCATGTCCTCTAATATTTGAAAGCTCTCTCCTAGCATTTTCTCTTTACCACAGAACGTCATCCCAATGTAACCTCTCTCTTGTTCTTTCTGCTTGCTGTTTCCTCACTCCTCTGTTAAACTTTTCTAATTTCTCTAACTTCCACACTCCTGCTTTTATCCACATGTTCTCCTCTTTCCTTCCCCTACCTTTGCATGTGTCTACACACTGCACCATTTGTACAGACCTCTATTGCAGCTATTTCTGCACTGCTCAATGAAAAGCACTCTTTAATATCCTATTCTCTGTGCCCCCTCTCTCTGCGCCCCCTCTTTTGGCGCCTCCTCTCTCTGCGCCCCCTCTCTCTGCGCCTATCTGTCTCATTCTCTCTACGTCCCTCTCTCTCTACATAGAGCTATCTCTGTCTCTCTCTACACCTATCTCTGTGTCTCCTTCTATGTTTGCTGATGTGTGGGATATCTCTTATAATCTTGAACCTGCTCATATACACATCGGGCCTCCCTGCCTCTGCCTCCCTGCTAAGAGTGTTAACCTATCTAATGTAATCCACATTCCTTTCCTTACTTTTCTCTTCCCTTCTCCTATGCCATCTGGAATGCCCGTTCTCTGACTAACAAGGCTCTAGTTGTACATGACCTCTTCTGCTCTCATCATTCACAATCAGTCATTCCCCTCACCCCATCTTACCTGTCCCACTGATTTTCCTCTGCTTAATTAAACTCTCCTCTGACATCTACTCTAACCTCTCTCTCTCTTTCCGCTTAAACTAACAATCTTATTAACTCTTACAATGCTATCCTCCTATCTATATGCCCCCTCTAGGCTCTGACACACTTGTCCCTCTAGCCCACACCCTTGGCTAAATTCCCAAACATGTTCATCACACTTCCACTCGCTGTTCTTAATGCCTATGAAGGAAATCACACAATTGATATTTGATTTTTCTACAGTAAAAATGTCTCCAGTCCTGTATAAAGCTGCTCTCTGGGGCCAAACCACACTACTTTTTTTTCACATTCATCAACACTCAAATTTAATTTACGCTGTCTTTTTTTCCCTGTATTTGACTCCCTCCACTAACCTTCTCCTCACACTTGCCATCCTTCCTTCACTTCTCCTCAAGCATTTGACTACTTCAGAGGCAAGGTGGATGCCACCCACAAGGAGATTCCTTCTGTCCCTTCCCCCTTCTCTCCTTCTACCTAATTCTCCTTCTGCATTTGACTCCTTTTCTTCTCTTACAGAGCTGGAAGCTAATCATCTTCTCTTCTCCCTCTACCACATGCCCTCTAGATCGTATCCCCTCACACCTTACTGCATCTCTTAGTCCCCACTCTCACCCACATCTTCAATTCCTCCCTATTCTCTGGCTCTTTACCCTCTTACTTTAAGCCTGTAGTGGTCACCCTTTTCTCAGAAACAACCTACACCCTATGTGCCTTACTAACTACCGCCCTGTATCCCTCCTGCTGTTTGTCTCCTAATTGCTAGAATGTCAACATTCTTAAATCACATTCCCTCCTGGATCCTTTACAACCTGCCTTTCGTACAGCTCGTTCTACAGACTGTGCTTAAAGCAAATTCCCAAGGTCACTTTTCCCTACTAATCCTACTTGATCTATCTGCTGCGTTTGATGCTCTCAATCACTCTCCTCCTTCATATTCTAAACTCTCTCTTGGTATCCGTAACACAGTTCTATCCTGGTTTTCATCATAACTTTCCTGTCACACATTCTCCATCTCTGTTGCTAACATGTCTTCGTCTTCTATTGATCTGTCTGTGGGTATACATCAGGGCTCTGTTCTGAGATCTCTCTTTCTCTCTACATACTATCATTTGGTGACCTCATCAACTCTTTGTGACAATCCTATAAATAACAAATACAAATATCAGGTCATGGGAATAAGTGATTTGGACATAAAAGTAACATTTCGGAAGTGTGGACAACTAATACATCTTGTAGATTGCCTTTACAGTGTGATGTCATTGATTCAGTAGATTGTGTGCAGACCAGGACTGCAGTACAGTGTCACTCACATGGATGACTTGCGTGGTAGAAGCTCAAGAACAAGGATGTCAAACTCCAGTCCTCGAGGGCAGCAAACAGGCCAGGTTTTCAGGATATCCCTACTGAAAACCTGGCCTGTTTGGGACCCTCGAGGACTGGAGTTTGACATGCATGCTCTAGAAGGAGCACCGCTGTGGGTGGGAGGTGGATTTGCTTTGCATCAAATGGTTTGGAGCAAGGTTTATTGTATGTATTATCATAATAACAATGCAATGCTTAACTTTTATTTCAGGAGGGATGACTGCAGAACAGAAGTGAATATTGAAGCCATGTGTTCCTTTTCTTGCAAAAGAGAAAATTTGAAGGACAGTTGAAGAGAAGGAAAATTACTACACAGAGACAGATAAGCAATGTGTATATTTCTCATTTACCATTTAGTATTTGTCGTTTTATTGACTCCACACAATCCGGCTGCTACGGGTTTCACATTGAATATTTTCATCTCTACTCTACCCCTTCCTGTGATCTGAACCATGCAAGTTTTCGTTGATTCAATACATCATGAGTAGAGGGTGGCTACAGTATGAAGTAAAGACCCAAGGACCACATCTACTACCATTCATAACAAGAACATGTGCAGTAGCGCACAGCTGCAGTTCTATGTGATTGTTATGAAAGGTTGAGGTGGTTCAATTCTATGAATCTGGAGTGGGATGGATCCTGTTTGCATCATATGGTTTCATCTAGGCCAGTAGATTATATAACTCTCAGTACAGGTTACACATGGCATCAGTATTAGTGATTTAAAGAGGAGGAAAGCTTCAATGTGGAGAACAAAGCCAAGTAATGTTGAAGTTACTCCTTTTACCATTTACTTGGTCAGTCTGTACTGTCTACTCTCCACACAGCTGCTAAGGATCTTCCATTTTAAATACTTTCACCTCCTATTCTGCACTGCTTTGCTGCCCATTATTCAGAGATGCGTTCCAGTCATGTTTAGCACTCTGAATCTCTCTGCAGTCATTGGTTCAGCACATCATGGGTAGAGCATGGCTACAGATACAGCAAGCTATTATTATTTTACCGGCTGATCACCCATAATATTGCATTAAAACATAGAATATCACTTAATTTCCAAAAGATTCAGTGATGCTGATAATGCAGAATCTCACAACATTTCCCATCATAATGCCATAATGCACAAGTGGGAGAAATAATCCTTGCTATATCTGTACATTGTGTGACGTATTACCTCAATGACCAATGAGAGCAAGTACATCTTCTGTATAGAGCGGCTGTGTTATGATGCAGTTATTGATCATCATTGACATAATCACAAGAATCTTATGCAAAGGGAAATTGTCCGCAGCGAAGTGAGATTTCAGCCCCCAAACGTCTGTAATATTAATGCAATGTCTTACTTTTGTTGCAGTGAACACTGAAGAGACGGATCTACTACAACACTGTACAGGATGAGCATACGCTACAAGCAGCAAAATGATCTTGCAGTTGACAGTATGTTGTTCTGGTAATGTGCACAATTATTATTTATGGGCTACACACCACAGTGCTGGACATATTCTGTTAACTTCAACTCTACTCCTAACATGGAGATGTCTTCCTGGTGTTACTGATTCAGTACATCATATGCACAGTGTGGTTATGATATGATGGATTGATTTAATGAACCCACCAACCAATGATGACATCTGCATCATCTTCTGTAAAGTGCAGCTACAGCATGATATTATCAGCATTTGGTGCGGTATAATCAGAGGTATCTATGTGCTTTTGTGCCTGTTTTAAGTCCTCCAGCTTAACGCCCCTACACCTCCCACTACACAGGCATACTTACTTATGCATACACTGACATCTGGCATACCTACACACACCCCAGGGCCACTTCCTTCCCCTGATGTCAGGGAGAGGATGGGCATGCAGAGTGCAGTAAGTCTCCACGTTACTCTGGCCAACAGTCTTGGCCTACCTCCAGCATCTGTCACCCACAACATCTGTTCCCTCCTTGTAAAGTGCTGAACTATCTCACCTGGGTCAGTGCTATAGCTGATCACAGTGCCCGATCAGGATGTCACTGTGACAGGCAGCAGTGCAGATTGACCGGTCAATCAATGCAGTGCCGCAACATATGCACTAAATGAGATTTCCGTGCCCCCAGTCAGGTTACTCCCTGGGCAGTGACCCTGCTCACACCCTCCCCTAGTTCCACCTCTGATCACAATTATCTCTCTTGGAGAGTGTAGCAAATTGGAGTTGGGGGAATCTCACCTCTGCCATGCATGGTCACAATCTGGGCACAGGACCCAAATAGTGGGCAATGTGGCACTTCTTACAGTAGAGAATAAGTAACTTTATTCTTTACTTGTGTATTAAGGACCTTATTTGCATTAAATTCAGTCCACATGGGACCAAGACTTTCTGGCTTACTGAACAAAGTGGAATTGTTTCGTAGAGGGTGGAGAATTGTATTTTATCTGAAATTACCCCCTCTGCACAAAATACAAACAATTATACCCATACAAGTACCTTGTGGAAGTTGTTGCCCTCTATCTTCCTGTGGTCTCTCCCTGTTTCTCACCGTGCCTCCTCCCATTTCCTTGCACCTGTGCGTCTCCGCATATATCCCTATACTCAGAGCCGGCTCCGGTCAGTGACATGGGATGCCCAAATATGAGCATACCCATATATGGGCATCCATGCCACTGACCGGAGCCCGCTCTGTTGCGGATATGGAGAGAGACTGGGAGATTTACATCCCCTTATAATTCATATGGTGCATAGTACCGGCACGTATTGTTTTACCGGTACTGTGTACCTTCCTACTTTCACACTGGTACAGTATATGCTGCAGTGGGACTGAGAGGGATATATTGGTAACACATAGTCATTGTTGGGGGAATTCAATCCATTTTGAAAATAGTAATGAAATGTTTTTTACTTTTCTTTTTTTTCAGTAATGAAGAATGAAACATTTCTGTTAAAATTGAATTGGAGGTGAACTGGATTCATCATCAACTCTGCACCAGTGTGAATTGATGTTCTTTAATGTTCTGATAAGGTACATGCAACATCTCTTCCTCAACCCCTGCACCACTCTCTGCCTCTTGCCTCTCTCTCTCCACCTCCCTGCTAAGCGTATTAACCCATCTAATGTAATCCACATTCCATGTCTCACTTTACTCTTCACTTCTCACGTGCCCTCTGGAATGACTGCTCTCTGACTAACAAGGTCTATTTGTACATGACCTCTTCTGCTCTCATCATCCACCACCTCTCATTCCCCTCACCCCTGTCCTACTCGATACCTCAGCTTAATTGAACTCTCTCCTCTGACATCTACCCTTATCTCTAACCTCTCCTCACTTTCTGCTTAAACTAACTATCTTGTTAACTTTTACAATGCTATCATCTCCTCCTCCTCCCTCCTCCTCCTCCCTCCTCCATCATATATATGCCCCTTCTAGGCTCTGACACACTCATCCCTCTAAGGCCATGATTATCATGGGCACATGCTTGGTCATCCACAGTGTGTGCGAGCGATGCAGAGCCGCCTCGGACCTCAGTGCAGGGATTGCTGCATACCCCCAGCATCTGTCACCCACAAACAATACACACACTAATACTCCCCACAATACACACTATAATACCTCCTCAATACTAATCTCCCCAATAATATTATAGCTCCAAACACAATATACACAACACCCTTACACAAGATACACAATCTAGTACTCTCCTCTGCACCTCTACACACAATATAATACTCCCACACACACAATATACACACTACCCTCCTACCCCCATAAAATACAACCAATAATACACACACACTTTGTGGATGTTGGGACCAGCTCCCGGCATGCACCAGTGAAAGAGAGAGGCCCGCAGAAGCTCGGAAGAACTCCCTCTCTCCATCCGTGCCTCCCTCCGTTTCCCATCTTCTCCCTGTCTCTCTCCCTCCCTTTCCTTGCATCTCCCTGCGTCTTTACGTATACCCAGTCAGTGACGGCTCTGGTCACGTGATGCCTTAATATGGGCTTATCCATATATGTTCATCCACGTCACTAATGTGATGCCTGCACTGTTGCGGAGCTGGTACTTACGACGGGCACTTATTGTTTTATCAGTACTGCGTACCTGACTCTACCGGCCTACTTTCAACACTAGTACAATATGTGCTTCACTACGAGTGAGTGGGGAATATTGGCATCACACAGTCACTGTTGAATATGCCATTCAATCCATTTTGAAAATAGTAATGCAATGTGGTTTTGTTTTGTTTGCTTTTTGCAGTAATGAAGAATGGAAAAGTTATATTAAAATTAAATTGGAGGGGAACTGGATTCAGCATTTCATCATGAACTCTGCACTTGTGAGAATTTAACTTCTTGAATACCCTGACAGGTACACGCAACATTAAGACTATAATCTGCTGTGCAAGCTTTCGTGCTATACCTCCCCCTCAGGTTTTGATTTATACATTTGCTCCCTCAATTCATGTCCTCTAATATTTGAAAGCTCTCTCCTAGCATTTTCTCTTTACCACAGAACGTCATCCCAATGTAACCTCTCTCTTGTTCTTTCTGCTTGCTGTTTCCTCACTCCTCTGTTAAACTTTTCTAATTTCTCTAACTTCCACACTCCTGCTTTTATCCACATGTTCTCCTCTTTCCTTCCCCTACCTTTGCATGTGTCTACACACTGCACCATTTGTACAGACCTCTATTGCAGCTATTTCTGCACTGCTCAATGAAAAGCACTCTTTAATATCCTATTCTCTGGGCCCCCTCTCTCTGCGCCCCCTCTTTTGGCGCCTCCTCTCTCTGCGCCCCCTCTCTCTGCGCCTATCTGTCTCATTCTCTCTACGTCCCTCTCTCTCTACATAGAGCTATCTCTGTCTCTCTCTACACCTATCTCTGTGTCTCCTTCTATGTTTGCTGATGTGTGGGATATCTCTTATAATCTTGAACCTGCTCATATACACATCGGGCCTCCCTGCCTCTGCCTCCCTGCTAAGAGTGTTAACCTATCTAATGTAATCCACATTCCTTTCCTTACTTTTCTCTTCCCTTCTCCTATGCCATCTGGAATGTCCGTTCTCTGACTAACAAGGCTCTAGTTGTACATGACCTCTTCTGCTCTCATCATTCACAATCAGTCATTCCCCTCACCCCATCTTACCTGTCCCACTGATTTGCCTCTGCTTAATTAAACTCTCCTCTGACATCTACTCTAACCTCTCTGCTCTCTCTCTCTTTCCGCTTAAACTAACAATCTTATTAACTCTTACAATGCTATCCTCCTATCTATATGCCCCCTCTAGGCTCTGACACACTTGTCCCTCTAGCCCACACCCTTGGCTAAATTCCCAAACATGTTCATCACACTTCCACTCGCTGTTCTTAATGCCTATGAAGGAAATCTCACACTTGATGTTTGATTTTTCTACAGTAAAAATGTCTCCAGTCCTGTATAAAGCTGCTCTCTGGGGCCAAACCACACTACTTTTTTTTCCATATTCATCAACACACAAATTTAATTTACGCTGTCTTTTTTTCCCTGTATTTGACTCCCTCCACTAACCTTCTCCTCACACTTGCCATCCTTCCTTCACTTCTCCTCAAGCATTTGACTACTTCAGAGGCAAGGTGGATGCCACCCACAAGGAGATTCCTTCTGTCCCTTCCCCCTTCTCTCCTTCTACCTAATTCTCCTTCTGCATTTGACTCCTTTTCTTCTCTTACAGAGCTGGAAGCTAATCATCTTCTCTTCTCCCTCTACCACATGCCCTCTAGATCGTATCCCCTCACACCTTACTGCATCTCTTAGTCCGCACTCTCACCCACATCTTCAATTCCTCCCTATTCTCTGGCTCTTTACCCTCTTACTTTAAGCCTGTAGTGGTCACCCTTTTCTCAGAAACAACCTACACCCTATACTAACCCTATACTAACTACCGCCCTGTATCCCTCCTGCTGTTTGTCTCCTAATTGCTAGAATGTCAACATTCTTAAATCACATTCCCTCCTGGATCCTTTACAACCTGCCTTTCGTACAGCTCGTTCTACAGACTGTGCTTAAAGCAAATTCCCAAGGTCACTTTTCCCTACTAATCCTACTTGATCTATCTGCTGCGTTTGATGCTCTCAATCACTCTCCTCCTTCATATTCTAAACTCTCTCTTGGTATCCGTAACACAGTTCTATCCTGGTTTTCATCATAACTTTCCTGTCACACATTCTCCATCTCTGTTGCTAACATGTCTTCGTCTTCTATTGATCTGTCTGTGGGTATACATCAGGGCTCTGTTCTGAGATCTCTCTTTCTCTCTACATACTATCATTTGGTGACCTCATCAACTCTTTGTGACAATCCTATAAATAACAAATACAAATATCAGGTCATGGGAATAAGTGATTTGGACATAAAAGTAACATTTCGGAAGTGTGGACAACTAATACATCTTGTAGATTGCCTTTACAGTGTGATGTCATTGATTCAGTAGATTGTGTGCAGACCAGGACTGCAGTACAGTGTCACTCACATGGATGACTTGCGTGGTAGAAGCTCAAGAACAAGGATGTCAAACTCCAGTCCTCGAGGGCAGCAAACAGGCCAGGTTTTCAGGATATCCCTACTGAAAACCTGGCCTGTTTGGGACCCTCGAGGACTGGAGTTTGACATGCATGCTCTAGAAGGAGCACAGCTGTGGGTGGGAGGTGGATTTGCTTTGCATCAAATGGTTTGGAGCAAGGTTTATTGTATGTATTATCATAATAACAATGCAATGCTTAACTTTTATTTCAGGAGGGATGACTGCAGAACAGAAGTGAATATTGAAGCCATGTGTTCCTTTTCTTGCAAAAGAGAAAATTTGAAGGACAGTTGAAGAGAAGGAAAATTACTACACAGAGACAGATAAGCAATGTGTATATTTCTCATTTACCATTTAGTATTTGTCGTTTTATTGACTCCACACAATCCGGCTGCTACGGGTTTCACATTGAATATTTTCATCTCTACTCTACCCCTTCCTGTGATCTGAACCATGCAAGTTTTCGTTGATTCAATACATCATGAGTAGAGGGTGGCTACAGTATGAAGTAAAGACCCAAGGACCACATCTACTACCATTCATAACAAGAACATGTGCAGTAGCGCACAGCTGCAGTTCTATGTGATTGTTATGAAAGGTTGAGGTGGTTCAATTCTATGAATCTGGAGTGGGATGGATCCTGTTTGCATCATATGGTTTCATCTAGGCCAGTAGATTATATAACTCTCAGTACAGGTTACACATGGCATCAGTATTAGTGATTTAAAGAGGAGGAAAGCTTCAATGTGGAGAACAAAGCCAAGTAATGTTGAAGTTACTCCTTTTACCATTTACTTGGTCAGTCTGTACTGTCTACTCTCCACACAGCTGCTAAGGATCTTCCATTTTAAATACTTTCACCTCCTATTCTGCACTGCTTTGCTGCCCATTATTCAGAGATGCGTTCCAGTCATGTTTAGCACTCTGAATCTCTCTGCAGTCATTGGTTCAGCACATCATGGGTAGAGCATGGCTACAGATACAGCAAGCTATTATTATTTTACCGGCTGATCACCCATAATATTGCATTAAAACATAGAATATCACTTAATTTCCAAAAGATTCAGTGATGCTGATAATGCAGAATCTCACAACATTTCCCATCATAATGCCATAATGCACAAGTGGGAGAAATAATCCTTGCTATATCTGTACATTGTGTGACGTATTACCTCAATGACCAATGAGAGCAAGTACATCTTCTGTATAGAGCGGCTGTGTTATGATGCAGTTATTGATCATCATTGACATAATCACAAGAATCTTATGCAAAGGGAAATTGTCCGCAGCGAAGTGAGATTTCAGCCCCCAAACGTCTGTAATATTAATGCAATGTCTTACTTTTGTTGCAGTGAACACTGAAGAGACGGATCTACTACAACACTGTACAGGATGAGCATACGCTACAAGCAGCAAAATGATCTTGCAGTTGACAGTATGTTGTTCTGGTAATGTGCACAATTATTATTTATGGGCTACACACCACAGTGCTGGACATATTCTGTTAACTTCAACTCTACTCCTAACATGGAGATGTCTTCCTGGTGTTACTGATTCAGTACATCATATGCACAGTGTGGTTATGATATGATGGATTGATTTAATGAACCCACCAACCAATGATGACATCTGCATCATCTTCTGTAAAGTGCAGCTACAGCATGATATTATCAGCATTTGGTGCGGTATAATCAGAGGTATCTATGTGCTTTTGTGCCTGTTTTAAGTCCTCCAGCTTAACGCCCCTACACCTCCCACTACACAGGCATACTTACTTATGCATACACTGACATCTGGCATACCTACACACACCCCAGGGCCACTTCCTTCCCCTGATGTCAGGGAGAGGATGGGCATGCAGAGTGCAGTAAGTCTCCACGTTACTCTGGCCAACAGTCTTGGCCTACCTCCAGCATCTGTCACCCACAACATCTGTTCCCTCCTTGTAAAGTGCTGAACTATCTCACCTGGGTCAGTGCTATAGCTGATCACAGTGCCCGATCAGGATGTCACTGTGACAGGCAGCAGTGCAGATTGACCGGTCAATCAATGCAGTGCCGCAACATATGCACTAAATGAGATTTCCGTGCCCCCAGTCAGGTTACTCCCTGGGCAGTGACCCTGCTCACACCCTCCCCTAGTTCCACCTCTGATCACAATTATCTCTCTTGGAGAGTGTAGCAAATTGGAGTTGGGGGAATCTCACCTCTGCCATGCATGGTCACAATCTGGGCACAGGACCCAAATAGTGGGCAATGTGGCACTTCTTACAGTAGAGAATAAGTAACTTTATTCTTTACTTGTGTATTAAGGACCTTATTTGCATTAAATTCAGTCCACATGGGACCAAGACTTTCTGGCTTACTGAACAAAGTGGAATTGTTTCGTAGAGGGTGGAGAATTGTATTTTATCTGAAATTACCCCCTCTGCACAAAATACAAACAATTATACCCATACAAGTACCTTGTGGAAGTTGTTGCCCTCTATCTTCCTGTGGTCTCTCCCTGTTTCTCACCGTGCCTCCTCCCATTTCCTTGCACCTGTGCGTCTCCGCATATATCCCTATACTCAGAGCCGGCTCCGGTCAGTGACATGGGATGCCCAAATATGAGCATACCCATATATGGGCATCCATGCCACTGACCGGAGCCCGCTCTGTTGCGGATATGGAGAGAGACTGGGAGATTTACATCCCCTTATAATTCATATGGTGCATAGTACCGGCACGTATTGTTTTACCGGTACTGTGTACCTTCCTACTTTCACACTGGTACAGTATATGCTGCAGTGGGACTGAGAGGGATATATTGGTAACACATAGTCATTGTTGGGGGAATTCAATCCATTTTGAAAATAGTAATGAAATGTTTTTTACTTTTCTTTTTTTTCAGTAATGAAGAATGAAACATTTCTGTTAAAATTGAATTGGAGGTGAACTGGATTCATCATCAACTCTGCACCAGTGTGAATTGATGTTCTTTAATGTTCTGATAAGGTACATGCAACATCTCTTCCTCAACCCCTGCACCACTCTCTGCCTCTTGCCTCTCTCTCTCCACCTCCCTGCTAAGCGTATTAACCCATCTAATGTAATCCACATTCCATGTCTCACTTTACTCTTCACTTCTCACGTGCCCTCTGGAATGACTGCTCTCTGACTAACAAGGTCTATTTGTACATGACCTCTTCTGCTCTCATCATCCACCACCTCTCATTCCCCTCACCCCTGTCCTACTCGATACCTCAGCTTAATTGAACTCTCTCCTCTGACATCTACCCTTATCTCTAACCTCTCCTCACTTTCTGCTTAAACTAACTATCTTGTTAACTTTTACAATGCTATCATCTCCTCCTCCTCCCTCCTCCTCCTCCCTCCTCCATCATATATATGCCCCTTCTAGGCTCTGACACACTCATCCCTCTAAGGCCATGATTATCATGGGCACATGCTTGGTCATCCACAGTGTGTGCGAGCGATGCAGAGCCGCCTCGGACCTCAGTGCAGGGATTGCTGCATACCCCCAGCATCTGTCACCCACAAACAATACACACACTAATACTCCCCACAATACACACTATAATACCTCCTCAATACTAATCTCCCCAATAATATTATAGCTCCAAACACAATATACACAACACCCTTACACAAGATACACAATCTAGTACTCTCCTCTGCACCTCTACACACAATATAATACTCCCACACACACAATATACACACTACCCTCCTACCCCCATAAAATACAACCAATAATACACACACACTTTGTGGATGTTGGGACCAGCTCCCGGCATGCACCAGTGAAAGAGAGAGGCCCGCAGAAGCTCGGAAGAACTCCCTCCATCCGTGCCTTCCTCCGTTTCACATCTTCTCCCTGTCTCTCTCTCTCCCTCCCTTTCCTTGCATCTCCCTGCGTCTTTACGTATACCCAGTCAGTGACGGCTCTGGTCACGTGATGCCTTAATATGGGCTTATCCATATATGTTCATCCACGTCACTAATGTGATGCCCGCACTGTTGCGGAGCTGGTACTTACGACGGGCACTTATTGTTTTATCAGTACTGCGTACCTGACTCTACCGGCCTACTTTCAACACTAGTACAATATGTGCTTCACTACGAGTGAGTGGGGAATATTGGCATCACACAGTCACTGTTGAATATGCCATTCAATCCATTTTGAAAATAGTAATGCAATGTGGTTTTGTTTTGTTTGCTTTTTGCAGTAATGAAGAATGGAAAAGTTATATTAAAATTAAATTGGAGGGGGACTAGATTCAGCATTTCATCATGAACTCTGCACTTGTGAGAATTTAACTTCTTGAATACCCTGACAGGTACACGCAACATTAAGACTATAATCTGCTGTGCAAGCTTTCGTGCTATACCTCCCCCTCAGGTTTTGATTTATACATTTGCTCCCTCAATTCATGTCCTCTAATATTTGAAAGCTCTCTCCTAGCATTTTCTCTTTACCACAGAACGTCATCCCAATGTAACCTCTCTCTTGTTCTTTCTGCTTGCTGTTTCCTCACTCCTCTGTTAAACTTTTCTAATTTCTCTAACTTCCACACTCCTGCTTTTATCCACATGTTCTCCTCTTTCCTTCCCCTACCTTTGCATGTGTCTACACACTGCACCATTTGTACAGACCTCTATTGCAGCTATTTCTGCACTGCTCAATGAAAAGCACTCTTTAATATCCTATTCTCTGTGCCCCCTCTCTCTGCGCCCCCTCTTTTGGCGCCTCCTCTCTCTGCGCCCCCTCTCTCTGCGCCTATCTGTCTCATTCTCTCTACGTCCCTCTCTCTCTACATAGAGCTATCTCTGTCTCTCTCTACACCTATCTCTGTGTCTCCTTCTATGTTTGCTGATGTGTGGGATATCTCTTATAATCTTGAACCTGCTCATATACACATCGGGCCTCCCTGCCTCTGCCTCCCTGCTAAGAGTGTTAACCTATCTAATGTAATCCACATTCCTTTCCTTACTTTTCTCTTCCCTTCTCCTATGCCATCTGGAATGCCCGTTCTCTGACTAACAAGGCTCTAGTTGTACATGACCTCTTCTGCTCTCATCATTCACAATCAGTCATTCCCCTCACCCCATCTTACCTGTCCCACTGATTTTCCTCTGCTTAATTAAACTCTCCTCTGACATCTACTCTAACCTCTCTCTCTCTTTCCGCTTAAACTAACAATCTTATTAACTCTTACAATGCTATCCTCCTATCTATATGCCCCCTCTAGGCTCTGACACACTTGTCCCTCTAGCCCACACCCTTGGCTAAATTCCCAAACATGTTCATCACACTTCCACTCGCTGTTCTTAATGCCTATGAAGGAAATCACACAATTGATATTTGATTTTTCTACAGTAAAAATGTCTCCAGTCCTGTATAAAGCTGCTCTCTGGGGCCAAACCACACTACTTTTTTTTCACATTCATCAACACTCAAATTTAATTTACGCTGTCTTTTTTTCCCTGTATTTGACTCCCTCCACTAACCTTCTCCTCACACTTGCCATCCTTCCTTCACTTCTCCTCAAGCATTTGACTACTTCAGAGGCAAGGTGGATGCCACCCACAAGGAGATTCCTTCTGTCCCTTCCCCCTTCTCTCCTTCTACCTAATTCTCCTTCTGCATTTGACTCCTTTTCTTCTCTTACAGAGCTGGAAGCTAATCATCTTCTCTTCTCCCTCTACCACATGCCCTCTAGATCGTATCCCCTCACACCTTACTGCATCTCTTAGTCCCCACTCTCACCCACATCTTCAATTCCTCCCTATTCTCTGGCTCTTTACCCTCTTACTTTAAGCCTGTAGTGGTCACCCTTTTCTCAGAAACAACCTACACCCTATGTGCCTTACTAACTACCGCCCTGTATCCCTCCTGCTGTTTGTCTCCTAATTGCTAGAATGTCAACATTCTTAAATCACATTCCCTCCTGGATCCTTTACAACCTGCCTTTCGTACAGCTCGTTCTACAGACTGTGCTTAAAGCAAATTCCCAAGGTCACTTTTCCCTACTAATCCTACTTGATCTATCTGCTGCGTTTGATGCTCTCAATCACTCTCCTCCTTCATATTCTAAACTCTCTCTTGGTATCCGTAACACAGTTCTATCCTGGTTTTCATCATAACTTTCCTGTCACACATTCTCCATCTCTGTTGCTAACATGTCTTCGTCTTCTATTGATCTGTCTGTGGGTATACATCAGGGCTCTGTTCTGAGATCTCTCTTTCTCTCTACATACTATCATTTGGTGACCTCATCAACTCTTTGTGACAATCCTATAAATAACAAATACAAATATCAGGTCATGGGAATAAGTGATTTGGACATAAAAGTAACATTTCGGAAGTGTGGACAACTAATACATCTTGTAGATTGCCTTTACAGTGTGATGTCATTGATTCAGTAGATTGTGTGCAGACCAGGACTGCAGTACAGTGTCACTCACATGGATGACTTGCGTGGTAGAAGCTCAAGAACAAGGATGTCAAACTCCAGTCCTCGAGGGCAGCAAACAGGCCAGGTTTTCAGGATATCCCTACTGAAAACCTGGCCTGTTTGGGACCCTCGAGGACTGGAGTTTGACATGCATGCTCTAGAAGGAGCACCGCTGTGGGTGGGAGGTGGATTTGCTTTGCATCAAATGGTTTGGAGCAAGGTTTATTGTATGTATTATCATAATAACAATGCAATGCTTAACTTTTATTTCAGGAGGGATGACTGCAGAACAGAAGTGAATATTGAAGCCATGTGTTCCTTTTCTTGCAAAAGAGAAAATTTGAAGGACAGTTGAAGAGAAGGAAAATTACTACACAGAGACAGATAAGCAATGTGTATATTTCTCATTTACCATTTAGTATTTGTCGTTTTATTGACTCCACACAATCCGGCTGCTACGGGTTTCACATTGAATATTTTCATCTCTACTCTACCCCTTCCTGTGATCTGAACCATGCAAGTTTTCGTTGATTCAATACATCATGAGTAGAGGGTGGCTACAGTATGAAGTAAAGACCCAAGGACCACATCTACTACCATTCATAACAAGAACATGTGCAGTAGCGCACAGCTGCAGTTCTATGTGATTGTTATGAAAGGTTGAGGTGGTTCAATTCTATGAATCTGGAGTGGGATGGATCCTGTTTGCATCATATGGTTTCATCTAGGCCAGTAGATTATATAACTCTCAGTACAGGTTACACATGGCATCAGTATTAGTGATTTAAAGAGGAGGAAAGCTTCAATGTGGAGAACAAAGCCAAGTAATGTTGAAGTTACTCCTTTTACCATTTACTTGGTCAGTCTGTACTGTCTACTCTCCACACAGCTGCTAAGGATCTTCCATTTTAAATACTTTCACCTCCTATTCTGCACTGCTTTGCTGCCCATTATTCAGAGATGCGTTCCAGTCATGTTTAGCACTCTGAATCTCTCTGCAGTCATTGGTTCAGCACATCATGGGTAGAGCATGGCTACAGATACAGCAAGCTATTATTATTTTACCGGCTGATCACCCATAATATTGCATTAAAACATAGAATATCACTTAATTTCCAAAAGATTCAGTGATGCTGATAATGCAGAATCTCACAACATTTCCCATCATAATGCCATAATGCACAAGTGGGAGAAATAATCCTTGCTATATCTGTACATTGTGTGACGTATTACCTCAATGACCAATGAGAGCAAGTACATCTTCTGTATAGAGCGGCTGTGTTATGATGCAGTTATTGATCATCATTGACATAATCACAAGAATCTTATGCAAAGGGAAATTGTCCGCAGCGAAGTGAGATTTCAGCCCCCAAACGTCTGTAATATTAATGCAATGTCTTACTTTTGTTGCAGTGAACACTGAAGAGACGGATCTACTACAACACTGTACAGGATGAGCATACGCTACAAGCAGCAAAATGATCTTGCAGTTGACAGTATGTTGTTCTGGTAATGTGCACAATTATTATTTATGGGCTACACACCACAGTGCTGGACATATTCTGTTAACTTCAACTCTACTCCTAACATGGAGATGTCTTCCTGGTGTTACTGATTCAGTACATCATATGCACAGTGTGGTTATGATATGATGGATTGATTTAATGAACCCACCAACCAATGATGACATCTGCATCATCTTCTGTAAAGTGCAGCTACAGCATGATATTATCAGCATTTGGTGCGGTATAATCAGAGGTATCTATGTGCTTTTGTGCCTGTTTTAAGTCCTCCAGCTTAACGCCCCTACACCTCCCACTACACAGGCATACTTACTTATGCATACACTGACATCTGGCATACCTACACACACCCCAGGGCCACTTCCTTCCCCTGATGTCAGGGAGAGGATGGGCATGCAGAGTGCAGTAAGTCTCCACGTTACTCTGGCCAACAGTCTTGGCCTACCTCCAGCATCTGTCACCCACAACATCTGTTCCCTCCTTGTAAAGTGCTGAACTATCTCACCTGGGTCAGTGCTATAGCTGATCACAGTGCCCGATCAGGATGTCACTGTGACAGGCAGCAGTGCAGATTGACCGGTCAATCAATGCAGTGCCGCAACATATGCACTAAATGAGATTTCCGTGCCCCCAGTCAGGTTACTCCCTGGGCAGTGACCCTGCTCACACCCTCCCCTAGTTCCACCTCTGATCACAATTATCTCTCTTGGAGAGTGTAGCAAATTGGAGTTGGGGGAATCTCACCTCTGCCATGCATGGTCACAATCTGGGCACAGGACCCAAATAGTGGGCAATGTGGCACTTCTTACAGTAGAGAATAAGTAACTTTATTCTTTACTTGTGTATTAAGGACCTTATTTGCATTAAATTCAGTCCACATGGGACCAAGACTTTCTGGCTTACTGAACAAAGTGGAATTGTTTCGTAGAGGGTGGAGAATTGTATTTTATCTGAAATTACCCCCTCTGCACAAAATACAAACAATTATACCCATACAAGTACCTTGTGGAAGTTGTTGCCCTCTATCTTCCTGTGGTCTCTCCCTGTTTCTCACCGTGCCTCCTCCCATTTCCTTGCACCTGTGCGTCTCCGCATATATCCCTATACTCAGAGCCGGCTCCGGTCAGTGACATGGGATGCCCAAATATGAGCATACCCATATATGGGCATCCATGCCACTGACCGGAGCCCGCTCTGTTGCGGATATGGAGAGAGACTGGGAGATTTACATCCCCTTATAATTCATATGGTGCATAGTACCGGCACGTATTGTTTTACCGGTACTGTGTACCTTCCTACTTTCACACTGGTACAGTATATGCTGCAGTGGGACTGAGAGGGATATATTGGTAACACATAGTCATTGTTGGGGGAATTCAATCCATTTTGAAAATAGTAATGAAATGTTTTTTACTTTTCTTTTTTTTCAGTAATGAAGAATGAAACATTTCTGTTAAAATTGAATTGGAGGTGAACTGGATTCATCATCAACTCTGCACCAGTGTGAATTGATGTTCTTTAATGTTCTGATAAGGTACATGCAACATCTCTTCCTCAACCCCTGCACCACTCTCTGCCTCTTGCCTCTCTCTCTCCACCTCCCTGCTAAGCGTATTAACCCATCTAATGTAATCCACATTCCATGTCTCACTTTACTCTTCACTTCTCACGTGCCCTCTGGAATGACTGCTCTCTGACTAACAAGGTCTATTTGTACATGACCTCTTCTGCTCTCATCATCCACCACCTCTCATTCCCCTCACCCCTGTCCTACTCGATACCTCAGCTTAATTGAACTCTCTCCTCTGACATCTACCCTTATCTCTAACCTCTCCTCACTTTCTGCTTAAACTAACTATCTTGTTAACTTTTACAATGCTATCATCTCCTCCTCCTCCCTCCTCCTCCTCCCTCCTCCATCATATATATGCCCCTTCTAGGCTCTGACACACTCATCCCTCTAAGGCCATGATTATCATGGGCACATGCTTGGTCATCCACAGTGTGTGCGAGCGATGCAGAGCCGCCTCGGACCTCAGTGCAGGGATTGCTGCATACCCCCAGCATCTGTCACCCACAAACAATACACACACTAATACTCCCCACAATACACACTATAATACCTCCTCAATACTAATCTCCCCAATAATATTATAGCTCCAAACACAATATACACAACACCCTTACACAAGATACACAATCTAGTACTCTCCTCTGCACCTCTACACACAATATAATACTCCCACACACACAATATACACACTACCCTCCTACCCCCATAAAATACAACCAATAATACACACACACTTTGTGGATGTTGGGACCAGCTCCCGGCATGCACCAGTGAAAGAGAGAGGCCCGCAGAAGCTCGGAAGAACTCCCTCCATCCGTGCCTTCCTCCGTTTCACATCTTCTCCCTGTCTCTCTCCCTCCCTTTCCTTGCATCTCCCTGCGTCTTTACGTATACCCAGTCAGTGACGGCTCTGGTCACGTGATGCCTTAATATGGGCTTATCCATATATGTTCATCCACGTCACTAATGTGATGCCTGCACTGTTGCGGAGCTGGTACTTACGACGGGCACTTATTGTTTTATCAGTACTGCGTACCTGACTCTACCGGCCTACTTTCAACACTAGTACAATATGTGCTTCACTACGAGTGAGTGGGGAATATTGGCATCACACAGTCACTGTTGAATATGCCATTCAATCCATTTTGAAAATAGTAATGCAATGTGGTTTTGTTTTGTTTGCTTTTTGCAGTAATGAAGAATGGAAAAGTTATATTAAAATTAAATTGGAGGGGGACTAGATTCAGCATTTCATCATGAACTCTGCACTTGTGAGAATTTAACTTCTTGAATACCCTGACAGGTACACGCAACATTAAGACTATAATCTGCTGTGCAAGCTTTCGTGCTATACCTCCCCCTCAGGTTTTGATTTATACATTTGCTCCCTCAATTCATGTCCTCTAATATTTGAAAGCTCTCTCCTAGCATTTTCTCTTTACCACAGAACGTCATCCCAATGTAACCTCTCTCTTGTTCTTTCTGCTTGCTGTTTCCTCACTCCTCTGTTAAACTTTTCTAATTTCTCTAACTTCCACACTCCTGCTTTTATCCACATGTTCTCCTCTTTCCTTCCCCTACCTTTGCATGTGTCTACACACTGCACCATTTGTACAGACCTCTATTGCAGCTATTTCTGCACTGCTCAATGAAAAGCACTCTTTAATATCCTATTCTCTGGGCCCCCTCTCTCTGCGCCCCCTCTTTTGGCGCCTCCTCTCTCTGCGCCCCCTCTCTCTGCGCCTATCTGTCTCATTCTCTCTACGTCCCTCTCTCTCTACATAGAGCTATCTCTGTCTCTCTCTACACCTATCTCTGTGTCTCCTTCTATGTTTGCTGATGTGTGGGATATCTCTTATAATCTTGAACCTGCTCATATACACATCGGGCCTCCCTGCTAAGAGTGTTAACCTATCTAATGTAATCCACATTCCTTTCCTTACTTTTCTCTTCCCTTCTCCTATGCCATCTGGAATGTCCGTTCTCTGACTAACAAGGCTCTAGTTGTACATGACCTCTTCTGCTCTCATCATTCACAATCAGTCATTCCCCTCACCCCATCTTACCTGTCCCACTGATTTGCCTCTGCTTAATTAAACTCTCCTCTGACATCTACTCTAACCTCTCTGCTCTCTCTCTCTTTCCGCTTAAACTAACAATCTTATTAACTCTTACAATGCTATCCTCCTATCTATATGCCCCCTCTAGGCTCTGACACACTTGTCCCTCTAGCCCACACCCTTGGCTAAATTCCCAAACATGTTCATCACACTTCCACTCGCTGTTCTTAATGCCTATGAAGGAAATCACACAATTGATATTTGATTTTTCTACAGTAAAAATGTCTCCAGTCCTGTATAAAGCTGCTCTCTGGGGCCAAACCACACTACTTTTTTTTCACATTCATCAACACTCAAATTTAATTTACGCTGTCTTTTTTTCCCTGTATTTGACTCCCTCCACTAACCTTCTCCTCACACTTGCCATCCTTCCTTCACTTCTCCTCAAGCATTTGACTACTTCAGAGGCAAGGTGGATGCCACCCACAAGGAGATTCCTTCTGTCCCTTCCCCCTTCTCTCCTTCTACCTAATTCTCCTTCTGCATTTGACTCCTTTTCTTCTCTTACAGAGCTGGAAGCTAATCATCTTCTCTTCTCCCTCTACCACATGCCCTCTAGATCGTATCCCCTCACACCTTACTGCATCTCTTAGTCCCCACTCTCACCCACATCTTCAATTCCTCCCTATTCTCTGGCTCTTTACCCTCTTACTTTAAGCCTGTAGTGGTCACCCTTTTCTCAGAAACAACCTACACCCTATGTGCCTTACTAACTACCGCCCTGTATCCCTCCTGCTGTTTGTCTCCTAATTGCTAGAATGTCAACATTCTTAAATCACATTCCCTCCTGGATCCTTTACAACCTGCCTTTCGTACAGCTCGTTCTACAGACTGTGCTTAAAGCAAATTCCCAAGGTCACTTTTCCCTACTAATCCTACTTGATCTATCTGCTGCGTTTGATGCTCTCAATCACTCTCCTCCTTCATATTCTAAACTCTCTCTTGGTATCCGTAACACAGTTCTATCCTGGTTTTCATCATAACTTTCCTGTCACACATTCTCCATCTCTGTTGCTAACATGTCTTCGTCTTCTATTGATCTGTCTGTGGGTATACATCAGGGCTCTGTTCTGAGATCTCTCTTTCTCTCTACATACTATCATTTGGTGACCTCATCAACTCTTTGTGACAATCCTATAAATAACAAATACAAATATCAGGTCATGGGAATAAGTGATTTGGACATAAAAGTAACATTTCGGAAGTGTGGACAACTAATACATCTTGTAGATTGCCTTTACAGTGTGATGTCATTGATTCAGTAGATTGTGTGCAGACCAGGACTGCAGTACAGTGTCACTCACATGGATGACTTGCGTGGTAGAAGCTCAAGAACAAGGATGTCAAACTCCAGTCCTCGAGGGCAGCAAACAGGCCAGGTTTTCAGGATATCCCTACTGAAAACCTGGCCTGTTTGGGACCCTCGAGGACTGGAGTTTGACATGCATGCTCTAGAAGGAGCACAGCTGTGGGTGGGAGGTGGATTTGCTTTGCATCAAATGGTTTGGAGCAAGGTTTATTGTATGTATTATCATAATAACAATGCAATGCTTAACTTTTATTTCAGGAGGGATGACTGCAGAACAGAAGTGAATATTGAAGCCATGTGTTCCTTTTCTTGCAAAAGAGAAAATTTGAAGGACAGTTGAAGAGAAGGAAAATTACTACACAGAGACAGATAAGCAATGTGTATATTTCTCATTTACCATTTAGTATTTGTCGTTTTATTGACTCCACACAATCCGGCTGCTACGGGTTTCACATTGAATATTTTCATCTCTACTCTACCCCTTCCTGTGATCTGAACCATGCAAGTTTTCGTTGATTCAATACATCATGAGTAGAGGGTGGCTACAGTATGAAGTAAAGACCCAAGGACCACATCTACTACCATTCATAACAAGAACATGTGCAGTAGCGCACAGCTGCAGTTCTATGTGATTGTTATGAAAGGTTGAGGTGGTTCAATTCTATGAATCTGGAGTGGGATGGATCCTGTTTGCATCATATGGTTTCATCTAGGCCAGTAGATTATATAACTCTCAGTACAGGTTACACATGGCATCAGTATTAGTGATTTAAAGAGGAGGAAAGCTTCAATGTGGAGAACAAAGCCAAGTAATGTTGAAGTTACTCCTTTTACCATTTACTTGGTCAGTCTGTACTGTCTACTCTCCACACAGCTGCTAAGGATCTTCCATTTTAAATACTTTCACCTCCTATTCTGCACTGCTTTGCTGCCCATTATTCAGAGATGCGTTCCAGTCATGTTTAGCACTCTGAATCTCTCTGCAGTCATTGGTTCAGCACATCATGGGTAGAGCATGGCTACAGATACAGCAAGCTATTATTATTTTACCGGCTGATCACCCATAATATTGCATTAAAACATAGAATATCACTTAATTTCCAAAAGATTCAGTGATGCTGATAATGCAGAATCTCACAACATTTCCCATCATAATGCCATAATGCACAAGTGGGAGAAATAATCCTTGCTATATCTGTACATTGTGTGACGTATTACCTCAATGACCAATGAGAGCAAGTACATCTTCTGTATAGAGCGGCTGTGTTATGATGCAGTTATTGATCATCATTGACATAATCACAAGAATCTTATGCAAAGGGAAATTGTCCGCAGCGAAGTGAGATTTCAGCCCCCAAACGTCTGTAATATTAATGCAATGTCTTACTTTTGTTGCAGTGAACACTGAAGAGACGGATCTACTACAACACTGTACAGGATGAGCATACGCTACAAGCAGCAAAATGATCTTGCAGTTGACAGTATGTTGTTCTGGTAATGTGCACAATTATTATTTATGGGCTACACACCACAGTGCTGGACATATTCTGTTAACTTCAACTCTACTCCTAACATGGAGATGTCTTCCTGGTGTTACTGATTCAGTACATCATATGCACAGTGTGGTTATGATATGATGGATTGATTTAATGAACCCACCAACCAATGATGACATCTGCATCATCTTCTGTAAAGTGCAGCTACAGCATGATATTATCAGCATTTGGTGCGGTATAATCAGAGGTATCTATGTGCTTTTGTGCCTGTTTTAAGTCCTCCAGCTTAACGCCCCTACACCTCCCACTACACAGGCATACTTACTTATGCATACACTGACATCTGGCATACCTACACACACCCCAGGGCCACTTCCTTCCCCTGATGTCAGGGAGAGGATGGGCATGCAGAGTGCAGTAAGTCTCCACGTTACTCTGGCCAACAGTCTTGGCCTACCTCCAGCATCTGTCACCCACAACATCTGTTCCCATCCTTGTAAAGTGCTGAACTATCTCACCTGGGTCAGTGCTATAGCTGATCACAGTGCCCGATCAGGATGTCACTGTGACAGGCAAGCAGTGCAGATTGACCGGTCAATCAATGCAGTGCCGCAACATATGCACTAAATGAGATTTCCGTGCCCCCAGTCAGGTTACTCCCTGGGCAGTGACCCTGCTCACACCCTCCCCTAGTTCCACCTCTGATCACAATTATCTCTCTTGGAGAGTGTAGCAAATTGGAGTTGGGGGAATCTCACCTCTGCCATGCATGGTCACAATCTGGGCACAGGACCCAAATAGTGGGCAATGTGGCACTTCTTACAGTAGAGAATAAGTAACTTTATTCTTTACTTGTGTATTAAGGACCTTATTTGCATTAAATTCAGTCCACATGGGACCAAGACTTTCTGGCTTACTGAACAAAGTGGAATTGTTTCGTAGAGGGTGGAGAATTGTATTTTATCTGAAATTACCCCCTCTGCA
Source organism: Ascaphus truei (assembly GCF_040206685.1). Lineage (NCBI taxonomy): Eukaryota > Metazoa > Chordata > Amphibia > Anura > Ascaphidae > Ascaphus > Ascaphus truei. Next base: position 54,263 of record NW_027454771.1, read on the forward strand.
CAAAATACAAACAATTATACCCATACAAGTACCTTGTGGAAGTTGTTGCCCTCTATCTTCCTGTGGTCTCTCCCTGTTTCTCACCGTGCCTCCTCCCATTTCCTTGCACCTGTGCGTCTCCGCATATATCCCTATACTCAGAGCCGGCTCCGGTCAGTGACATGGGATGCCCAAATATGAGCATACCCATATATGGGCATCCATGCCCACTGACCGGAGCCCGCTCTGTTGCGGATATGGAGAGAGACTGGGAGATTTACATCCCCTTATAATTCATATGGTGCATAGTACCGGCACGTATTGTTTTTACCGGTACTGTGTACCTTCCTACTTTCACACTGGTACAGTATATGCTGCAGTGGGACTGAGAGGGATATATTGGTAACACATAGTCATTGTTGGGGGAATTCAATCCATTTTGAAAATAGTAATGAAATGTTTTTTACTTTTCTTTTTTTTCAGTAATGAAGAATGAAACATTTCTGTTAAAATTGAATTGGAGGTGAACTGGATTCATCATCAACTCTGCACCAGTGTGAATTGATGTTCTTTAATGTTCTGATAAGGTACATGCAACATCTCTTCCTCAACCCCTGCACCACTCTCTGCCTCTTGCCTCTCTCTCTCCACCTCCCTGCTAAGCGTATTAACCCATCTAATGTAATCCACATTCCATGTCTCACTTTACTCTTCACTTCTCACGTGCCCTCTGGAATGACTGCTCTCTGACTAACAAGGTCTATTTGTACATGACCTCTTCTGCTCTCATCATCCACCACCTCTCATTCCCCTCACCCCTGTCCTACTCGATACCTCAGCTTAATTGAACTCTCTCTCCTCTGACATCTACCCTTATCTCTAACCTCTCCTCACTTTCTGCTTAAACTAACTATCTTGTTAACTTTTACAATGCTATCATCTCCTCCTCCTCCCTCCTCCTCCTCCCTCCTCCATCATATATATGCCCCTTCTAGGCTCTGACACACTCATCCCTCTAAGGCCATGATTATCATGGGCACATGCTTGGTCATCCACAGTGTGTGCGAGCGATGCAGAGCCGCCTCGGACCTCAGTGCAGGGATTGCTGCATACCCCCAGCATCTGTCACCCACAAACAATACACACACTAATACTCCCCACAATACACACTATAATACCTCCTCAATACTAATCTCCCCAATAATATTATAGCTCCAAACACAATATACACAACACCCTTACACAAGATACACAATCTAGTACTCTCCTCTGCACCTCTACACACAATATAATACTCCCACACACACAATATACACACTACCCTCCTACCCCCATAAAAATACAACCAATAATACACACACACTTTGTGGATGTTGGGACCAGCTCCCGGCATGCACCAGTGAAAGAGAGAGGCCCGCAGAAGCTCGGAAGAACTCCCTCCATCCGTGCCTTCCTCCGTTTCACATCTTCTCCCTGTCTCTCTCTCTCCCTCCCTTTCCTTGCATCTCCCTGCGTCTTTACGTATACCCAGTCAGTGACGGCTCTGGTCACGTGATGCCTTAATATGGGCTTATCCATATATGTTCATCCACGTCACTAATGTGATGCCCGCACTGTTGCGGAGCTGGTACTTACGACGGGCACTTATTGTTTTATCAGTACTGCGTACCTGACTCTACCGGCCTACTTTCAACACTAGTACAATATGTGCTTCACTACGAGTGAGTGGGGAATATTGGCATCACACCAGTCACTGTTGAATATGCCATTCAATCCATTTTGAAAATAGTAATGCAATGTGGTTTTGTTTTGTTTGCTTTTTGCAGTAATGAAGAATGGAAAAGTTATATTAAAATTAAATTGGAGGGGGACTAGATTCAGCATTTCATCATGAACTCTGCACTTGTGAGAATTTAACTTCTTGAATACCCTGACAGGTACACGCAACATTAAGACTATAATCTGCTGTGCAAGCTTTCGTGCTATACCTCCCCCTCAGGTTTTGATTTATACATTTGCTCCCTCAATTCATGTCCTCTAATATTTGAAAGCTCTCTCCTAGCATTTTCTCTTTACCACAGAACGTCATCCCAATGTAACCTCTCTCTTGTTCTTTCTGCTTGCTGTTTCCTCACTCCTCTGTTAAACTTTTCTAATTTCTCTAACTTCCACACTCCTGCTTTTATCCACATGTTCTCCTCTTTCCTTCCCCTACCTTTGCATGTGTCTACACACTGCACCATTTGTACAGACCTCTATTGCAGCTATTTCTGCACTGCTCAATGAAAAGCACTCTTTAATATCCTATTCTCTGTGCCCCCTCTCTCTGCGCCCCCTCTTTTGGCGCCTCCTCTCTCTGCGCCCCCTCTCTCTGCGCCTATCTGTCTCATTCTCTCTACGTCCCTCTCTCTCTACATAGAGCTATCTCTGTCTCTCTCTACACCTATCTCTGTGTCTCCTTCTATGTTTGCTGATGTGTGGGATATCTCTTATAATCTTGAACCTGCTCATATACACATCGGGCCTCCCTGCCTCTGCCTCCCTGCTAAGAGTGTTAACCTATCTAATGTAATCCACATTCCTTTCCTTACTTTTCTCTTCCCTTCTCCTATGCCATCTGGAATGCCCGTTCTCTGACTAACAAGGCTCTAGTTGTACATGACCTCTTCTGCTCTCATCATTCACAATCAGTCATTCCCCTCACCCCATCTTACCTGTCCCACTGATTTTCCTCTGCTTAATTAAACTCTCCTCTGACATCTACTCTAACCTCTCTCTCTCTTTCCGCTTAAACTAACAATCTTATTAACTCTTACAATGCTATCCTCCTATCTATATGCCCCCTCTAGGCTCTGACACACTTGTCCCTCTAGCCCACACCCTTGGCTAAATTCCCAAACATGTTCATCACACTTCCACTCGCTGTTCTTAATGCCTATGAAGGAAATCACACAATTGATATTTGATTTTTCTACAGTAAAAATGTCTCCAGTCCTGTATAAAGCTGCTCTCTGGGGCCAAACCACACTACTTTTTTTTCACATTCATCAACACTCAAATTTAATTTACGCTGTCTTTTTTTCCTGTATTTGACTCCCTCCACTAACCTTCTCCTCACACTTGCCATCCTTCCTTCACTTCTCCTCAAGCATTTGACTACTTCAGAGGCAAGGTGGATGCCACCCACAAGGAGATTCCTTCTGTCCCTTCCCCCTTCTCTCCTTCTACCTAATTCTCCTTCTGCATTTGACTCCTTTTCTTCTCTTACAGAGCTGGAAGCTAATCATCTTCTCTTCTCCCTCTACCACATGCCCTCTAGATCGTATCCCCTCACACCTTACTGCATCTCTTAGTCCCCACTCTCACCCACATCTTCAATTCCTCCCTATTCTCTGGCTCTTTACCCTCTTACTTTAAGCCTGTAGTGGTCACCCTTTTCTCAGAAACAACCTACACCCTATGTGCCTTACTAACTACCGCCCTGTATCCCTCCTGCTGTTTGTCTCCTAATTGCTAGAATGTCAACATTCTTAAATCACATTCCCTCCTGGATCCTTTACAACCTGCCTTTCGTACAGCTCGTTCTACAGACTGTGCTTAAAGCAAATTCCCAAGGTCACTTTTCCCTACTAATCCTACTTGATCTATCTGCTGCGTTTGATGCTCTCAATCACTCTCCTCCTTCATATTCTAAACTCTCTCTTGGTATCCGTAACACAGTTCTATCCTGGTTTTCATCATAACTTTCCTGTCACACATTCTCCATCTCTGTTGCTAACATGTCTTCGTCTTCTATTGATCTGTCTGTGGGTATACATCAGGGCTCTGTTCTGAGATCTCTCTTTCTCTCTACATACTATCATTTGGTGACCTCATCAACTCTTTGTGACAATCCTATAAATAACAAATACAAATATCAGGTCATGGGAATAAGTGATTTGGACATAAAAGTAACATTTCGGAAGTGTGGACAACTAATACATCTTGTAGATTGCCTTTACAGTGTGATGTCATTGATTCAGTAGATTGTGTGCAGACCAGGACTGCAGTACAGTGTCACTCACATGGATGACTTGCGTGGTAGAAGCTCAAGAACAAGGATGTCAAACTCCAGTCCTCGAGGGCCGCAAACAGGCCAGGTTTTCAGGATATCCCTACTGAAAACCTGGCCTGTTTGGGACCCTCGAGGACTGGAGTTTGACATGCATGCTCTAGAAGGAGCACAGCTGTGGGTGGGAGGTGGATTTGCTTTGCATCAAATGGTTTGGAGCAAGGTTTATTGTATGTATTATCATAATAACAATGCAATGCTTAACTTTTATTTCAGGAGGGATGACTGCAGAACAGAAGTGAATATTGAAGCCATGTGTTCCTTTTCTTGCAAAAGAGAAAATTTGAAGGACAGTTGAAGAGAAGGAAAATTACTACACAGAGACAGATAAGCAATGTGTATATTTCTCATTTACCATTTAGTATTTGTCGTTTTATTGACTCCACACAATCCGGCTGCTACGGGTTTCACATTGAATATTTTCATCTCTACTCTACCCCTTCCTGTGATCTGAACCATGCAAGTTTTCGTTGATTCAATACATCATGAGTAGAGGGTGGCTACAGTATGAAGTAAAGACCCAAGGACCACATCTACTACCATTCATAACAAGAACATGTGCAGTAGCGCACAGCTGCAGTTCTATGTGATTGTTATGAAAGGTTGAGGTGGTTCAATTCTATGAATCTGGAGTGGGATGGATCCTGTTTGCATCATATGGTTTCATCTAGGCCAGTAGATTATATAACTCTCAGTACAGGTTACACATGGCATCAGTATTAGTGATTTAAAGAGGAGGAAAGCTTCAATGTGGAGAACAAAGCCAAGTAATGTTGAAGTTACTCCTTTTACCATTTACTTGGTCAGTCTGTACTGTCTACTCTCCACACAGCTGCTAAGGATCTTCCATTTTAAATACTTTCACCTCCTATTCTGCACTGCTTTGCTGCCCATTATTCAGAGATGCGTTCCAGTCATGTTTAGCACTCTGAATCTCTCTGCAGTCATTGGTTCAGCACATCATGGGTAGAGCATGGCTACAGATACAGCAAGCTATTATTATTTTACCGGCTGATCACCCATAATATTGCATTAAAACATAGAATATCACTTAATTTCCAAAAGATTCAGTGATGCTGATAATGCAGAATCTCACAACATTTCCCATCATAATGCCATAATGCACAAGTGGGAGAAATAATCCTTGCTATATCTGTACATTGTGTGACGTATTACCTCAATGACCAATGAGAGCAAGTACATCTTCTGTATAGAGCGCTGTGTTATGATGCAGTTATTGATCATCATTGACATAATCACAAGAATCTTATGCAAAGGGAAATTGTCCGCAGCGAAGTGAGATTTCAGCCCCCAAACGTCTGTAATATTAATGCAATGTCTTACTTTTGTTGCAGTGAACACTGAAGAGACGGATCTACTACAACACTGTACAGGATGAGCATACGCTACAAGCAGCAAAATGATCTTGCAGTTGACAGTATGTTGTTCTGGTAATGTGCACAATTATTATTTATGGGCTACACACCACAGTGCTGGACATATTCTGTTAACTTCAACTCTACTCCTAACATGGAGATGTCTTCCTGGTGTTACTGATTCAGTACATCATATGCACAGTGTGGTTATGATATGATGGATTGATTTAATGAACCCACCAACCAATGATGACATCTGCATCATCTTCTGTAAAGTGCAGCTACAGCATGATATTATCAGCATTTGGTGCGGTATAATCAGAGGTATCTATGTGCTTTTGTGCCTGTTTTAAGTCCTCCAGCTTAACGCCCCTACACCTCCCACTACACAGGCATACTTACTTATGCATACACTGACATCTGGCATACCTACACACACCCCAGGGCCACTTCCTTCCCCTGATGTCAGGGAGAGGATGGGCATGCAGAGTGCAGTAAGTCTCCACGTTACTCTGGCCAACAGTCTTGGCCTACCTCCAGCATCTGTCACCCACAACATCTGTTCCCTCCTTGTAAAGTGCTGAACTATCTCACCTGGGTCAGTGCTATAGCTGATCACAGTGCCCGATCAGGATGTCACTGTGACAGGCAGCAGTGCAGATTGACCGGTCAATCAATGCAGTGCCGCAACATATGCACTAAATGAGATTTCCGTGCCCCCAGTCAGGTTACTCCCTGGGCAGTGACCCTGCTCACACCCTCCCCTAGTTCCACCTCTGATCACAATTATCTCTCTTGGAGAGTGTAGCAAATTGGAGTTGGGGGAATCTCACCTCTGCCATGCATGGTCACAATCTGGGCACAGGACCCAAATAGTGGGCAATGTGGCACTTCTTACAGTAGAGAATAAGTAACTTTATTCTTTACTTGTGTATTAAGGACCTTATTTGCATTAAATTCAG